>NW_006239147.1:798770-807026 GCF_000226075.1 Solanum tuberosum | reverse complement strand
AAAAAAAATAGTTTTAAATTATAATATAGCCACAAAAAAATAGTTTTAAATTTATTTCTTTACACTAAGAAATGAAAGAAAAAAATAAAATAAGAATAAGAAACTCAAATAATTATAATAAAAGAAGTCAAAACATAATTTATGTATGAAAAAGATTAAAATATACCTTGAACTTTGCTAGAAGAATCATATATACCCCTAAATAATTTTTAAGAGAATTAAAAGTCAAAAATATAAATTTAAAACTAACTTTTTCACTTCCTTTAAATGAAGGGTATATGTGAGCTCATTTTGTAACGGTAGGGGTATATGTGAGCCGTTTATATAACGGTAAGGGTATATATGAGCCACTTTCATAACAAGGGTCATATCAGCTCCAAATGGTAAAGTTGAGGGGTATATCAGGCCTTTTTCCCTTAAAATAATAGATTGGTTCAGAAAATGAGTAATTTTAAAATTTGTGGCAGATATAGTTATGTGATGATTTTATACGTGTGACAACCTACTTGTATTTTTCTAGACCTTTTTTGGCATATATATCTTGGCCTTCTATTGCTTTTTGTAATATATAAAAAAACATCACTATGTTATTTTTTGTCACGAATAATTAGTTTTATGACATATAATTAAGTACAATGTGATAAAAATTGGATGATCATCCACGAAATGATTCTTTAAAAATGCAACAAGGTATGCTTTAGTTTAGTTTATATATATAGCAAAAATTCATGTTCATAATTTATGTTTATTTGCACTTCTTGCAGATGGAGGATGGATGCTGTATAAATGTACATGATATTGTAAAGGCCATCCAAATCAACATCCTGGACCTCGTAAATGATTAAAACACACATTTTAAATTACCTATATGTATAATTAATTGAGAGATCTTTTGCAGATTAATATGGGATACTCAATTAAATTCCTCTTAGTAATATGTATTTTTCTTTATGGCAAAATTCCTTATATACACTGGACGAATAATTAATTTACTTAAGTTTGGGATTCATTTTCTATTTGTTTTTTTGTTTAGTATTTGGTGTTTGGTGTTCGTTTTGGTCCCTACTAATTCGGGTTGTGCGGAGGGAAAGTGCTCCTAATCTGTTTTTCAAATTTGAATATAACTTTAAAAATGAAAAGTAAGTTGAAAAATAACTTATAATCTATTTTTCAAATTGAATTTAAAATTTTCACATCTAAATACTAATTTTCAAATAATTAAAGTGTAAATTATTTCTAAAAAAGAATAATTTTTTATGACCAAATCAACCTTATCAAACCGACCAGGAAAAACCTACTGTGTAAGTGTATTAATTAGGGGCTCCATGGTCGGTGAACTAGTTTTTTAATTGTCATTTCACAACAAATCGACCTGTTTTTTTTTAATTATTACTAATCCCACGCCTTAGGATTGGTGGAAATTCTGTTACTGTTAGTATTAATTAATTAATTAATTAATTAAACTTTGATTAATTATCTTGTTTTATTTACAATCTCCTATGCTTCTAGGGCTCATTTATAGCACGTGGATGAAAACATGGTCAAAGAGGACAGGAAAGTGGCAAAATAATGGTAAAGTACAATCTTGTGCTTGATGAATTCATGTTAATTTAATGGAATAGAAAAGTTGATGCGCAGGAGAATCTATTACACTAAATTAAATTAGATACCAATTACTGTACTCAAATAAAATTTTGTTTTGTTTTTAAAAAAAATAATCAAATTATCTATCTCAATATTTAGAGTGAAGTGTCAAAAACATACTTAAATTATCATTTATTAATTTGAGAAATTTGTCTTCAAATAATTGCTATTAGAAGTAATTATGTTTATTGAAAAAGAAGATGTATAGTTCCCTTATCAAACTTCACATGTTTCTAATATCGAAATCTCGATAGTTATCTTGAATAAATATAGATGAGGATAATAATATATGCTAATAAACTATTTTTAAAATTTACTTTAGAATTATGAAACACACATTTTATTGTTCACGATATTTCAACATTGATTAGCACAAAGAAAGCAAGCCAAAAAATGATATAAGATGTATGAAACCACATATTAAATTACTCCAATGCGATAAAAAATGCTATGTCGATTTCTTTTAACAGGAAAGCTCAACTCAGGAATGAAAGCATCGCTAAGGCCTTTCTTGTTTCTCCAATCTCTTCTACGTCTAGAACGTTATCTAGAACAAGAGTCATAGTTGTTGTTTCCTCCTCATTGTTGATACTGATGAGGCAAGTGTTCTTGAAGAGAAAATAATCATAATGGAAAAAATGTAATGAAAATTCTAAAATCGAGATGTTAGAACTTAGATTTTCTCACTTCATCAACGTAACTCACCTTATGTATATTCACGTGACACCACTAAAAAAGAAATACTACTACCATTTTTTAACCCACTTTAAAATAATAGATTGGTTCAGAAAATGTTTTTTTTTAAAAAAAAAAATTTAATATCATCACATAGATATATGTAAGTTGAATTGTTTATAGAGAATAGTTACGTGATGATTTTATACGTGTGACAATATACTTGTACCGGAGCCTAAAGGGCAGAAAAATTTGACAAAAATTCCAAAAGGGCACATCAATTTTTTTTTAACCAAAAGGGAAAATCGCTCTTGACGTAGCGATTTTCTTCTGACGTCGTTATTCCGTTAAAAGAATCAAAATCGCTGACCTACCAGCGATTTTGTCCAAAATTTTTTTTCCTATTTTTAAGAAGATCGCTGCCCATGCAGTGTTTTTCGCGAAATTTTCTTTTTAAAAAAATATTTTTAAAATAAAATTAGCAGCGATTTTCTTTCAGAGAATTTTTAAAAAATTGAAAATCACCCCAAAGGTAGCGATTTTAGTAAAAAAAAAATTATCTTATTTTATTTTTAATTTTTTAAATCACGAAAAATGCTGCACCGACATCGATCTTCTTAAAAAAATAGGATAAATTTTTTTGGAAAAAATCACTGGTAGGTCAGCGATTTTGATTCTTTTAACGAAGTAACGGCGTTAGAAGAAAATCACTACGTCACGAGAGATTTTGTCCTTTTGGTTAAAAAAAATTGATGTGCCCTTTTGGAATTTTTGGCAATTTTTTTTTATCTTCAGGCTTCGGAATAATAGTTTTCTACACCTTATTTAGCATATATATTGTGGTCATATTTTGCTTTCCGTAATACAAAACATCATTGAGTTATTTTTATCGCGAATATTAGTTTTATGACATGTAAGTACAACATAATAAAAATTGAATGACCATCCACGAAATTATTCTTAAAAAAAATGTAACAAGGTGCATAATCTGGATCAAAAGATAATCTAGATATACAATGATTACTCTCAGCTCATTTCCTTGTTGTTCCATTAGTGACATCTCGCTTCATCTGAGTACTCATACGATGAATACAATGCAATGCTCGTGCCTAAAAATACGAAAGAGATAAAAATAGAGAAAAGTAAAAAATATATATATATATTAAAGCGTAATAAATCATGTAGTAATTGTCTAAAGCAATTAAATTTGTATTTACCAATGCCTCGTGTCGACCATCATATGATTGGTAACCTCTGTCAGCCTCTTGCACGAGATTCTCATTCAGCGTGTGTGTGATCCTCCTATACCAAATCATGTAAGAAACACTCTCCAGGATGATATCATGCATAGTGACGCCTTTGAATTATTTTTAGCATTCCACAATGCAATATGTTCTTTCATAAAAATAGGTCGTGTTGAACAGTTATCGAACAAAAAATATGAATTCTGCCATGCAACATCCGGTGAAATATCTTATCGAAGTTCAAACTGACGTAATACGCAACTGGATCATGATGCTCTACTATGTTTAGACAAATAAGTGGAACTGAAGTACACCACACATTGAGCCTCAATGAGCACCGTGCTGGTAAATCAGCTATCACAGTCTCATCATACGGTTGCCAAATGAACTATTAAATCAAAATGATAGTTAGTTAAGTATCTATTGAAAAAATAATAACATGCAATGAAACAAAGTATAATTGCGAGGATTGAACTTACTATTGATTATGTTTCATAGCATCAAATTGATCTCTATACAACATAAGAAAATGGTTGGGGTTGGTTGTCACACCTCTCATTCACTTCTAGAGGCAAGGATTAGGTTTTATAGGTAATAATCTCTCCCAAACTCATATCTTCAACAAAAATGGTGATAAAAAATGCTCAATATAAAGTAAAGTATTTACAATTAAACTAGCAAACAAAAGAACTCAACAATTTCCTATTTATATTATCATACTAATTTATCTAAACCTCATTCGTTTTCACAAGTAGATATCAAAACAAACAAATTATATTTTTCTAATTAAATGAATAAGAAAATAATTCAAATGTTTCCTAACTAATTCATCAATTTAGAAAATAATAAAACAAACAAATCAATTAAACTTTTAGCTGTGCAAGTCAATTTTGCTAATTCGTATATTTATGATTCATTGTAAAATTAATTCAAAAATTCAATGATTTATTATAGAGGTGTCAAATGAGCGGGTTGAGTTGTAATTGGATATATTAAAATGAGTTGAAATGAAAATTGGGTTAGGTAGTGACCCCCCAAGTTTACTTTAGGCTCAGATTGGTTAAAAACGGATTGAATTATAACCAACCCAATTTGACCCCATTAATCTCAATCATTTTAACATATTGTTATTTAGTAATTTTTATAACCACAATTTGAATTTTAAGTCAAGAAATTATTTTTAAAAAAGTTATCTACCCAATTTGACCCCCTTAATTTCAACTTATTTCTGTTTTAAGCAAAAGAAAATAATAAATTTTATTAAAGAAAATAATGAAAATAGTGTTAGCATGGATCGTTTCAATCAAGTGAAAAATATTAAGGAATAAAATGAACACATTAACTATATATTAAGGACAATTTCAATCAAGTAAAATACATTAAGGACCAAAATAAAACATTATACATATATTAAAGATTATTTCGGTCATTTTCTCTACCTTTGTCATCAAAAATTACTATGTACTTTTTTTTAGTTCGTCCCCATCTCCTAGGTCACTTCATTAATAGAAGAAGCGAAAAATAAAGTTCTTGAGATATAAACTTCATTAATGAGAACTTTATTAAAGTTCTTGAGATATAAAAGAGAAATATAAACTTTCCTCAACTATAAAATATAGTGCGGCGGATCCCCAGTTGAACGTTACAGTCTTGTCTACATCCTCTATCAATGGCAGAAACTCCAAATTAATCTTGAGATCTGAAATATTGGAGAAGATGATACCACCGATCATCCATAAGATGTATAGGTGATATCTCTTATGCACCTCCTTGTCGGGATGATCATCGATAAGATTTTCTAATCTATCTAAATAGTCATGAATAGCACTTAACTTCAACTTGCCAACTTTCAATTGAGTATTCTAGGGTCAAAAGTCAGTCAGACGCTCCATCTCATCCTTCCACTAAACATATGTTTGTCGTCATTGAACTATAGAATGCACTACTGTTTCATCCACCAGAAGCACGTACATGATCTTAACGTATAGTGTAATGGTCGCCTTATCACTACGGGAGTGAAAGGTATGCTCAATCATATGTCATCTTACTAACTGCATGCAACCCCTAAATATCGATCTATACAAGTATTGGAGGATGCGATTGTGAGGCGGATGATCTAGCATGTGCTGCCTAATAAAAAACTATCTGAGCAGCGACCACAAACTACATCATTATACCATGATCATTCTCCCAAATATAATGTGATCTATGACTATGTGTGGACATGTGTTGGAGCGTGAGCACACTAGGATCAATCGGATTAAGTAGAGTATCTGAATGTATCATCCAAAATATACCTACAATAAAATCTTACTAAATTAACATAGGTGAAACTATAAAATATTATTATTTTGTAGATGTATTATTTAATTGATAAAATAATATTTATTAATTTAAAGAGTCTTTTGAGATTCTATAAGTATATTACTAATTTATATATCATATTTATTGAATTTACTATTAAAAAACTTATTATACATAAAGTGCCATGAATACAATAAAATCATTGTATCTTAGTAAATTATGTATCATATTTATTGAATTATATAAAAGATAAATCATTATACATAAAGTATAAAGTATGTGTATGATTCATTGTAATTTTCTTTTGTTATATGATTCATTGTAAAATAAATTCAAGAATTCAATTATTTATTTTAGGAGTGTCAAGTGGGTGGATTGGGTTAAAATTGAAGATATTAAAATGGTTTGAAATAAAAATTGGGTTGGGCCATGACCCGCCCAAGTTTACTTTGGACTCAAGTGGGTTAAAAATAGGTTGGGCTATGACCCGTCCAATTTGACCCCCTTAATCTCAATTATTTTAACATATTGTTATTTAACTTTTATAAACACAATTTGAAATTCAACTCAAGAATTTTTTTTTTTTAAAAGTTACAAATGGATAGATATATTCTAAATGATATAAAATACTTGATACTAATGAGTATGGGTGGGCATAAATACCGGAAAATCGAAAAAACGAATCGAACCAAGCTAATTTGGTTCTTCGATTTCGGTTCTTCGGTTCGATGTCGGTGATGTTTTTTCAAAAGTTTGGTTCTTCGATTTGGTGTTCGGTGTAAGGGTCGCAAAGCTCCGATGCACCGAATAACCGAACTTTTTTTAAAAATAAATAAATATATTAGTCATTTTCTTAACTAAAAATAAAAATTCAACTAACAATTAAGTCATTATGAACAAATCAAAGTAGCAACAAATGTACAATTCAATAGTTAACTTCAAATATTAATTTTCAAGAGGAACTCAAACATATTTTTATCAATGTACATTATGTAAAGGAACCCGTCTTCGTATTTGTTTTTCTCGAGAAGTAGTTGGAGGCACAATGTTCTTGATAAAGACCAATATAGTCTTTGAGTTAGCACAAAAAGTGTTCCACGGTGAGACACATCATTCTTTAGCATAGTTTTAAATTTTTAAGTATTTTATACTTTGTCCTTATATTATTTTTCATTCACATCGAAAAATCGATTTTAAAAACACTGAACTAAATCGAATCGAAGTAGAAAAAACCGAATTGAACCAAATTAGTTTGATTTGATATACGGTGTACACTTTTCTAAAACCAAAAAATCGAACGTCCGCCTAGTAAAGTGTCCAACTATAAACTTTGATTTAAAATACTTTAACTTGAATGTTAAATTACTATAATACCCCCAACTTAAAATACTCAATTTATTATATATTCTATATTTAATATTATATTTATATACACTATATTATATTAAAAGTAGACACCTTTTAACATTGATGGGTAGTCACTTTTCCGAAAGGTTGTGACTTTTTTTTTATAGAGTTGTGACTTTTTCGATGAGTTATGACATTCCCGAAAAGTTGTGATTTTTCTAAAGGGTTGTGACTTATCTGAAAAGACACGATAAGCACATTTTCATACTATCCTTTGTTGTCTATAACTAGAGGGTGTTTCTCACACTTTTAAACTACGAATTTTGTAAGTTTTCTATTCTTCTACTTAAAACAAGGAATATTGTGAGAGTTGTTCAATTATGCAATTACAATATTTTTTTGTTGGTAAATTAGATAGATCAATAAAAATTGATGCAACAAGGAGAATGAAATAACTCAACTTCAAACGAGAAGAGTATCGTGATAATTAATATGCACTCATTTTCATAGCCATAAAATATACTTTTGCAGCAACTCTTACTTGACAAGAAGTTCAATGATTTTTCGCTGCACAAACTACAACTTGGTGTTCAGAATCTGAAAAGTCTCAAACTGTTTGAGAAAAAGTATTTGATCAAAAACTTGTTTGAAGAATCCATAGTACATTTAATAAGTACTCTTTCATTTTCAATTTATTTGTTGTACTTTTATTTTTATTCAGTTTAATATAGAATGTTCTTTTTTCTTGGGGGTGAGGATGCATCTTTAAGACCATAAAGATAAAAGACATTTTTATATATTCTACATATGATCCTTAAATTAAAAGTCATTCTTTATTTTTAAAAATTTCATATCAAATTAAAATTAGATCAATCTATATCTATCTTCTTTTTTTATCTTCTATACTACCTTAAAAGAATGAACTAATAACTTAAAGGGATAAGAGTCTGAAAAATACCCCAACTTTGGTCGAATTTGCTGTTGCGATACTAAACTTTCATGAGGACCTATTACCTCCCTAGACTATTTAATACCGTATTTT
>NW_006239147.1:739056-798507 GCF_000226075.1 Solanum tuberosum | reverse complement strand
TGTATTACATAAGTTAATTCCTAAAACACATGAAAATTAAATGATGAAAAAGGGAGCGAGACGGGGAAGAAAAATATTTACCTTATCATGCTAAATTTAACTCACTTTATCATACCGTATTAAACATTTCTTTTTACTTTTATCATGCTCCATCGAGCATTCTTAAAATTTCTTGTGCTTTTTATACTTTTATTTTGTAATGTTTTACTTTATATTTCACTTTTTAAAAAATTTAAATTAATATCCATTCAATCAAATATTACTATGAAAATCGTCAAAATTCTCTAAAAGTAGTGTGTAAGAATAGAGTTACTAATATTATAATGCATATTATTAATATAAATAAATATCATCGTCAATTTTTTTAGTTCATATAGTTCAATTTACTAGGTTAGTCATAATTTGTAAAAAAATAAATAAATAACGAATAAATCAAATAAGTTTAGTTTTCATCCCACTAAAATAGAATTAAAAATATAAAAGAAAATTCATGAATTCTATTAAATTAATATTTTTAAAAGGACGTTGACGATATTTAAGTTTCTTCATTCAATTACATCTAATTTACATTTTTTTTTAAAAATAAACTATATTTCTATCTCAATTTCAAGTTAAATATAATTCATCATTTTTTTTAAAAATTTATTCAAACATATATGAAAAAGAGTTACGTTGAAACTAAATGAATAATAGATATAAAAAGAATAAAATATAAAAATAAAAAGAATGTGTCTAATAAATTTAAACAAAAATAAATTAAAAAAAAGAAATGGAATAAAAGGAAAAAATAATGAAAAAGAAGAAGAAGGTCTAAGCCCAAAAGTTCCATTTTCCAAAGCTAATATTAAAAAAGGGAAAAAATGTTGCCATTGGGACTTGAACCCATGACATAGGGGTGCTACATGAACCACTTATCCATGGAGCCAAGTTTGTCCTTTGTTTTCAGGGGGTTCATTTTAATATATATACACATAAAATCAGAATTTGACGTTATATATACAGTGTAATTTTTTGACGAGGGGGTTCGGGTGAACCCCCTGGGCTCTACCTAGGTCCGCCCCTGGTATATCTTCTATATTTTATATTGTATTATATTTATTTATGTGTATTGTTGACACCCAATTTTAGACCTCCACGATATAGATTAATCATTGGGATTTTTCAATTTCGAACGATATGAATTAATTTATTTTATAAAATTCACAAAGTTTTAAAGGTATTTTAAATAGTTTTGTCACTTTTATAAATTTTTAATAATAAATATGTTTTATATAATTAATTATGTATGTAATTTCATATATTTTATCAATATTTGAAAATCATTTCAAAAGATTTTACATATTAGTTAACCATTTTACTTATTTACTTTAGTTTAAATTATAGTTATAATTTCGAGTTAATTAGTTTGTAATTAAAGTAATTAGTTTGTAACTAAATTAATTATTTTATTTCGTTAGGATTAAGAAGCTCATTGATTTATTTATATTAATTCGTCTTATTTAGATTTTGTCGAATTCACCAATTAATTTCAAAATCGGCTAAGTTTTTAACCTCAATTGGTAATAATTTTGATTCTTTGTATTTGCAATTGTAGTTATTTCCTCTCTATGTTTTTAATCCACTAGAAGAAATCATTTTTTTTGGGCCCTACTTGTAAATCCACGCAGCCCACCAGATGAACCAACATCAATTCCTCAATTCCAATTCTTTTTCAATGCCTAACCGACCCAATTTACTCTTCCTCCGGCCCATTCCTCCAACTCTTATTCCCAATTCCAGCCCACATACAATACAATATGTACAACAATTCCAAAATAACCAAAATCGACCCCTACGTTGTTCCTCTTCTCCAGCAGCGTCCAACAAACCCAGAAGCAAAAATTGCTGAAGTCCAGCGATTTCAGCAGTCCAGAATTGTGAACCCGAAGCCCAGCGATCTCGCACGTGATTCTCCCTTGCTCTCCGTACAAGAACATTGGAGAATCATCCAACGTGTCCGCATCTCATCGCTCCTTCGTCCTTGCTCTTCAAATCAAGTGGCTCTCATGTTGAATCCGTTGGGAATTCGTACTAAAGGAGCTGGCCAGCCTTATCTCTGAGGAGATTTTTGAATTTCAAATTGGGAATTCCAAAAAAGATCCACCCATTTTCCCCCCTTTCGAATTCTATCTTTCCTCTTATAAATACTCATCCCTTTTACTGTTTTAGGGGTTCTTTTTTTTCTTTGGGAGATGAACTAAGGCACGAATTTCTTATTCCAAGAACGACAATTTCACGCTCTAATACTATAAGCTTAAACAGGGGAAATCCCTAGAACAACTTAGTTAATTTAGAAGTAAAAGTTTACAAGTCTTGGTTGATCGAATTCGAAGGCATTTTCGGAGAGATTCCGTTGGTGGTGAGTTAGTCGCCTCGAAGCTCGTTGTCTCAGTCCGCTGCATCCAGAAAGGTAATCTCCATTTATTTTATTTCTTGGTGCGTTGATTGCTCGATCCTTGGCTGTAAAAATGTTTAAATGAGGAAATTTTGGGTGTATTTCGATTGATCGTTGGCTGTGAATCAGTAGCATAGATGATCCGTTCATTCATAGCTTATTTGTTCCGTTTTCAACCCTTTTCTGCTTGAGATTTGACGATCCTATTTGACGTTGAGTTGGCTCTTTCCGGATTAAATTTCCCTTGTCCCTTTCTGTTAGTTCTGTTGTTAATTTATGAATCTAGTTTATGTGTTTTCTCAATCTGATAGTGCGGAAGTATTCAATATATTTTCAATAGTATAAATTGTGTGAGTTTGAGTAATTTACTGTTTTTTTTTTATGGCATGGGCTCCTTCTACATGCGAACTAATGTCTTAGTACATGTGTTAATCGTTCACATCTTTAAAATCCTGTTATGTTTACATCTCTGAAATCTTGCTTCTAGCAGTGTTGGTTTCGTATTCTTAATTATCCTTCATGTCAAAGTTAGTAGTTTCAAGTATGTGAAGATAAGCTTACATATAATAAATGAGTTAATGGTCACATGTGACTACCTTTATTGTTAATCCATCTGTTATGCTTTCATATTAAATCTCTGTTTCCTAGTTCAATTTCTGCTTTAATTATCTCTAAGTCATGTTATACCTCTATGTGGTTCCTAGTCTAATTATTGTTTTAAGATGTGGATTATTATAATATGTCGATTATTTATTTATCTTTTGATTGCATAGATGTGTGATAATAAATAGTTTTGCCATTTATTATTATTGTCCAATATGCCTTTGTGTGATTCCCTTTTGTAGTATTGTATGTTAATGTGCATTTTTCTTGATATAATGCATATTTTCCAGTAAGTTAGCTTACTTCTTCCTATATTATATTAGTTGGATTATATATTGACTCTTTTCCTTTATTTATGTTGCATGTAAATCTGCCCGAGTTTGCCATGAACTCCTATCTTACTCTCCTCACATTTCAAGAGAGCCCTAAAGGCTCAAACCCTTTCCCTCGAGTCAGCCCGCCACAAAAATCGAAGAATAGGTTTCCTAAAGTTGACATATAGGTCCCGGGAGCCGAAAATACACTGATGCAACTGTATACATAAGATATACAGTGTTATACATTCAGTGTATACACTGTATATTGGAGCAGAGAAATGGGCCCAAAAAGCCCTAAAATTTCAGCTTCGTATTTTGTTATTATTGCCCCTTTTATTTTAATTATTATTACCTTGTTAGTTTGTAGGACAGGTGGAGATTGGGCCAAAAGCTCAAAAGAAAGTTTTTTTATGTTAGCCTAAGACAGGTACATGTGGGCTCCAATGGGGTCCAAAGTGAAAGTAGACCCAAGTACTGGCCTAGACGGACAGAAAACCAGACTTGGGTCCCAAACTCTCTCTATTCCTTTAGTTTTATGTGCTTCGTATTTGTTTAAATGTTTATTTGCTAGTCAATTTTAAGGTTCCTAATTCGATTTTCCCCAAAAGATAGTCACTTCGGATTTTCTAAAGACTAAATAATCATGCTTATTTTTCTACTTAAATTACTTTAAAAATTTACTTATTCCCCTCCCCAAAAAAAAATAAAATGATTTTAAGTCTTAATTGCTTGTTCCCTCTATTTAGTCAAGCATGCCATCTTTAAAAAATAATAATTAGCCAAATAGTTAATTACCGGATAACTGTGTATTAGCGGGCATTTCGGGTGCTTTCAAACCCTTCCCGAAATGCTAATAAGAACCCCGAACCCTTTATAGTTTTCAATAGATTTACTGTTTTAGTCTTTTGAAAACAATAGTTTTCTTGATTTTTCTTAAAAATTAAGTGGCGACTCTTAAACCAGTCCAAATTATATTTTCCTAATAAAACATGTATTATATTATATTATATTATATTATATTATATTAAAGGCAGACAACTTTTCACATTGAAGGGTTGTGACATTTTCAAAGAGTATAACTTTTCTGATGCGTTGTGACCTTTTTGAAGGGTTGTGACTTTTCTATAGGGTTGCAACTTTTTCGAAGAGTTATGACTTTTTCGAAGGGTTGCGACTCCGAAGAGTTGTGACTTTTCTGAAGGGTTGCGACTTTTCCGAAGGGTTGACTTTTCCGATGAGTTTTGACCTTTCTGAAGGGTTGTGACTTTTCTATAGGGTTGCAACTTTTTCGAAGAGTTATGACTTTTTCGAAGGGTTGCGACTCCGAAGAGTTGTGACTTTTCTGAAGGGTTGCGACTTTTCCGAAGGGTTGACTTTTCCGATGAGTTTTGACCTTTCTGAAGGGTTGTGACTTTTCTAAAGGGTTGTGACTTCTTTTTGATAAGGCACCACAAGCAGTTTTCCATACACTACCCTTTGTTGGTTGTAAAAAGAGGGGTTTCATCAAATTTTTAAACTACATTTTAAAAAATTATTATTATTATTATTATTAAAACACTCAATTTAGTATATCTTCTATATTTTTATGATAAGAAACAATATGCACATACTAATACTACACATTTTTAACTATAAATGGAAGGGTTTCCTCACATTTTTAAACTACATTTTTTTATATTTTCTATTCTTCTCTTCTTAAAACCTAAAGTTTGATTTACAAACGTTGACAATCTCAAAATTTCACTAAAATTAGAACATTCCATAACATGAATGTTAAATTAATCTAATACTCCAGTTAAAACATCCAATTTAGTATATCTTCTATATTTTATATCAATATTTATTTATATTATATTATATTAAAAGTAAGAACACCTACAAAACAATAATAACAAAGTAATGCACTATGGGGAAAGGAGTAGAAAGTTTATTTAAGAGGGATAACTAAGAGATTTTAAGAGTGACTAATTTTTTATTTAATAATATTCAAATTTTTTTAAAAATAGTGTGGTACATGATATGATTTTCACGTGCAACATCAAAACTAGTAGGGACTAAAATAGAGCACCAGAAATTTCATTCATTGTGCCAACTTACCTTAATTCCCATAAGTACAACCTTCCCAGTCTAAAGTACTACTCCTTAATGCGATAGTTTTTACTCGGCCAAACACATGCAAACCCTTAAACTTGCCCCTAAATTTCATTTTGGCACTCCAACTCAACCTTGTTCCATTTTAACCCTTCAACTCCAATTTTTATGTTCCATTTTGACACTTCTTTCCAAAGAACCAACAAAGTGGGATGTGGTACTTCATATGCCATTATTGTGTCAAAAAATAATGGATGAACATCGTTTTTTTAAAAATATATTTTTTTAGAGTTTCTGTACATTATTGTGTGAAAAAATAATCGGCGAAAGTGTGTTGGTTTTTTTTTAAAAAAACAATTAGTTAATTTAAATAACATCACATATTTTTTTTCATATCTAGTCTACTTGGACTAACTCAAATATCAGCTTTCTAATTTTACATTCAACTAAATACGAGTAAAAAAAAATTCATGTTCATTGCTAATTAATAACAATACAAAAAAATGTTGAAAGTTGATAGACTTTGTTGGGTTGTCATTGATTTTTTTAAGAAAGAAAATCGACGCACTTTCGTCGGTTATTTTTCACGCAAAAATATAGGAAAACTCTTAAAAAGAAATTGTTACTTTTTTTATAAAAAAACAATGATAATCCGTCAATTTTAATTTTTTACAATAATTAACGGATGATCGTCGATTTTTAAAATACAAAATTGCAGTTCAATAACATATATAGAAATAAAGAAATCATAAGCTTAGTATTTTGTGTTAAATGGTACATAAAAGAAATAGAGTTGAAGGATAATTTTTTATTATTTTTTTAAAAAATACTTTTTTTTTTGTCTTACACTCTCTTAGAGAATGTGTGATGCACATTCTCTGCCACATCACTTGAAAGTGTCAAAATGGAACATAAAAATTGGAGTTGAAGAATTAAAATGGAACAATGTTGAGTTGAAATGTCAAAATGAAATTTAGGAACGAGTTTAAGGGTTTATATGTTGTTTGGCCTTTTTGTACTCTGTTTTTTTTTCCTGCTTACAAAAACTGCAACGAAGCTTTGGTTCATAGATGCACCGCTTATTCTTTGTTCAATGTCGGAATTACTGTTACACTCACGCAATTGCATCAAATTCTCAGATTTCACATTTTGCTCGTTTGGGCCAAGTTCAGAATGCCCGAAGGGTGTTCGACGAAATGCCCAACAAAAATGTGACTTCTTGGAACTCTATAATCACTGGGTATTTCCAAAATCACCAACCCAATGAAGGCCAGTGTCTGTTTGATCAAATGCCTGAGAGAAACATAGTTTCATGGAATGGGTTAATCTCAGGTTATGTAAAGAATAGGATGGTGAAGGAAGCAAGGAAAGTGTTTGACAAAATGCCCCAACGAAATGTCATTTCTTGGACTGCTATGGTCAGAGGGTATGTTGAGGAGGGGTTTGTTGAAGAGGCGGAAACCCTGTTTTGGCAAATGCCTGGAAAGAATGTTGTGTCATGGACTGTGATGATAGGTGGGTTGATTCAAGAAAGGAGAGTTGATGAGGCTAGAAGGCTTTATGACATGATGCCAGTAAAGGATGTAGTTGTGAGGACAAATATGATATGTGGATATTGTCAGGAAGGTAGGCTGGATGAGGCACGCGACCTCTTTGATCACATGCCGAAAAAGAATGTGGTGTCTTGGACAGCCATGGTATCAGGATATGCCCAAAATGGTAAACTGGATATTGCTAGAAAACTTTTTGAAGTCATGCCTGAGAAGAATGAGATCTCATGGACTGCAATTATAATAAGCTATGTGCAATATGGTAGATTTGAAGAGGCGTGGAAGCTTTTCGAAGTGATGCCTGTTAGAACTACTCCTGCTTGTAATGCCATAATTCTTGGAATAGGACAGAATGGGGAGGTTGCTAAGGCGCGGATGGTGTTTGATCTTTTGAAGGAGAAGGATGATGCAACATGGAGTGCAATGATCAAGGTTTATGAAAGGAAAGGATATGAGTTAGAGGCACTGGATTTGTTTCATCGAATGCAAGTAGATGGATTTCGGCCAAATTTCCCTTCGTTGATAAGCATACTTTCAATTTGTGCTAGTCTTGCAAGTCTTAATTATGGTACAGAGATACATGCACAGTTAATTAGAACCAACTGTGATGATGACGTGTATGTCTCTTCTGTATTAATTACGATGTACATCAAATGTGGTGATTTCGTCAAGGCCAAATTAATATTTGACAGATTTTCTCCAAAAGATGTGGTCATGTGGAATTCTATCATAACAGGTTATGCTCAACATGGATTAGGAGATGAAGCTCTAGAAGTGTTCAGAGAAATGTGTTCTTTAGGTATTACCCCAGACGAGGTTACCTTTGTTGGAGTTTTATCTGCATGTAGCTACACTGGGAAAGTGAAAGAAGGGCAAGATATCTTTGAGTCCATGAATTCAAAATATCAGATGGAGCCAGGAACTGCACATTATGCTTGCATGGTTGACATGCTTGGTCGAGCTGGTCGATTGAATGAGGCGATGGATATGATCAACAAAATGACTGTAGAAGCAGATGCAATTATTTGGGGTTCTTTAATGGGTGCATGTAGGATGCATATGAACCTAGATTTGGCAGAAGTTGCTGCAAAGAAACTTTTACAGCTTGAACCCCAAAATTCAGGGCCCTATGTCCTACTTTCTAATATTTATGCATCCAAAGGTATGTGGGCTGATGTTGCTTCACTTAGGAAGTCGATGCTGTCTAGGGAAGTGGTTAAATCACCTGGTTGTAGTTGGCTTGAGGCAGACAAAGAAGTGCATATGTTCACTGGTGGACAGAGCATGCCCCATCCCGAGCATGAATCAATTCTCAAAATATTAGAAAAGTTGAGTCCTATGTTAAGAGAAGCTGGTTATATTCCTGATGGAAGCTTTGCTTTGCATGATGTGGAGGAAGAAGAGAAGTTGCATAGCTTGAATTATCACAGTGAGAAACTAGCTGTGGCCTATGGACTTCTTAAATTGCCTGAAGGAATGCCTATACGAGTAATGAAAAATCTTCGAGTTTGTGGTGACTGTCATTCTGCTATTAAGTTAATCGCTAAAGTCACAGGACGAGAGATAATTCTGAGAGATGCCAACAGATTTCACCATTTTAAGGATGGGGTATGTTCTTGCAAGGATTTTTGGTGACTGCTCTGTTGCTTTGTGCATAATTCACTAAAAAGCGGTTTTGGTGCTGTGGTCAATGGTGACTGCATTCAATTAGCATTCAACTGTCTGCATTCACATTTAATAGATTGTGGAAGAGTCTCATAAAACCCACAATTGATGAGCATTTCATCTCAAATCACTAGAGATATAGTGTCTAGTGTGTTTGTCGAACAAGTATAGAGGATTGTGTTGTAAACTCAAAAAAGACATTTGTGAACATAAAAGAATGCAAAGATTAAGATGGAGCTAATTTTTGTTCGAATTTTAGAGATGAAAGGGTTGAAGGTTAGAAATCTTGAGCTTAATGTCTAATCTCATGCTAAACAATGCTCAGCACCAAGCCAGGCCACTCATTATTGTAAGTTTGCAACCTTCAGGACTGGAGTTCCACTTGCTGGAGCTGGTTTCCTGAGCATGAACCCAGTCAGAAAATTAGCATGAACTGGGATTAGGGCTGGGAACTTAGCTTTTGAACTATGCTGAACAGACATGACTTATACCTCAACTTGTCCTTTTTGCTATGCGTTGCAGCATCAGCCATGCTGATGAACTGAGATGACCCTAATCTATCAAAAACAATCTTGATTCCCATCTTGGCATGCTTAAATGTGTTGGCATTATTGCAGCTACTGTAATCTTCATCAGCCACTTGTAGTACAGAGTCACACTGGACAAAAGTTCAAGCGAAGGTAAACTGTCCTGCCTAAGTTCACTTGAAAATTGCTTTCTGATCACATTACCCTAAAGCCTTATACTGATCAGGTAGTGTTTTGTCTGGCATCCCTACCTACTCGATGTCTTCACTGCCCATATCTGCAAATGTTGAAAACGGAGTTTGAATAAAATAAAACCCGACTTTATGGGGATGAAATTCTGAGAAGAAAGGACTGCATTCAGCATTTAGGACCGACAGGCCCATAGTGTCCAAAAAGAAGTGAAGTTATGGGAATCAAAAATATGAAATGCGCAACAAAAGTTTGCTCCTCAAATGGCACAGGAGGTACAATGAGCAGCGATGAATTCCGGAAGAATGTGATAGCAATAAGATAAAGTAAAACTGATAAGTGGTGCACTAAACCAGTGGCTACTTCATACTGAGTTGCATTATGGAAACCAATTAGTAGAATATTTTAGGAGGAATTAATAGAGAAAACTGAAGACATGCAATGGCAGGAAGGGTCAATATTGGAAGAGCTTTTTCCTGAATATAGTCATCTCCAAGAATCGCACAATCTCAAGATGCTACATCGAGATGAATAGAAATTTTAATTTCAGAAGTTTCAGTTAGTGGTAAATAGAAAGGCTTAGTTCAATCCTTTGTTGCAGAAACCGGAAGCAGTATATGTGGAGGTGGATCAAGACTCCATAGTATGGATAGGCTGCACGCTGGCAGATTCTCTGATAACTACTGTTCCAAATATTTTCTTCAACAGAAAAGTAGCAGTTGCTCACAGTCTTTGGGGAATGACTTCAAAGATGAGTTCCTATTAAAGTTGTAAGTTTTTATGGATTACAACTCGTGGTGCCTGTTTGACACAAGACAGCCTACAAAGGAGAGGATATCAGTCATGCTGCAGTAAGGATCATCAGTATGTTCTGCCACTTACTAATCCTTGAAGTTATTTTCTCTGTTGCATGTATTTGGCTTCTCTTTCTTTATCAGAGCCTGCTCTTTCTATCTTTTCTTGTGTCATTCATGTCTTTATAAATTGTTCTGCTCCGTGTCAATTGAAAACTAATATTTTGTTCGTTTCTTTATCTTATCTATTTAGTATGGTTTGGATGTCGCCTGAATGAAAAATAGTATGATTTGACGCATATAGCTGCGTAGAAAACCAGAGCATGATATTCTATTTTAAGGAGAAACAACTCTTGAATTCCCAAAACATCCCAAAGGTGAGAATGAGCACATAAGTTATTAAATTCCTTCATTGCTCTTTTGGCAATAAGATAAAATTATCAAACTGATGAATTGAGAAAAACACTAGTACCAAATTTTAAGAAGTGTCAATCATGAAAGGAAAGTTATGCAAATGAAGACCCATTTATCCAACAGATGATCACACAGGTTCTTTGATTCTTGGAGCCACCTTTAAGCTAGGCAGCAGCTACCATAATCTGCATACCATAAAAATATTGCTGATGACTTGCTTTTCCTTTTTGACTATACAAGGATCTGAAAAATCACCTTCAACTCTAGCTCAAGAACCATTAAAATATGGACTTTTATCAGTAGAAAATAACAAGGAAAGCTCAATAACATCTTGGAAAACCCATGATCCAAATAGTATCATCATCCTAAAGGATCCAACATCAGTTGCTATGGAATCAGAAGTGATTTCACCAAAACCATTACTGATGAACAGACAACTGAATCAACCACATCTTGAAGGGGGAGGAAAAGAAAGGAAAATGTTCAAATCAAATGGACAATTTACATTTAGATAAAACTAGAACTCCTGTAGATGGTTAAGTACTTGTAACCAAATGCTTAAAAGAAGTTACTTTACAGGGAGATCAGACTATCAGGTCGAAATCAACCCAATTCTGTCCCAAACGCGAAGAAGATGATGAAGAAGAAACAGAAGAATCTTGATGATATGATGATGAGGTAGGAGTAGTATGAGAATAACTTCGGTAGGAATAGAGATTATGAGGGTAACAGAGGAAAGTGCAGAAGCAAAGAGCTAAACGACCAATCTGTTGAAAAGGATAACAGATAACAAGATCCAACAGTTGCTGACTGCTTACTGTTTCTGGCAAACATGCCAGCAGCTGCCAAATCTCTGCTGAAACTTTTGCCACTGACACCACCAATACCCCATTGAATGTCATATTTCTTCTGCTTTCTTTGAATTCTTCTCTTCACACTTCTTTTTCACTTTTCTGCCAAACAGAATGTTGTCTGGTCTAAAAGTGGGAGAAGGGGTCACCAGGTGGAATAAATAGTCTTTTTTCTGTAGGCCAGAAGTGGATTTTGGATAAGTTAAGTGTCCCAAAATGAAATTCATAAAACATTCAGATCTTGATAGGCAATAAAATCATATATTGGTAATAATAGAGGTCATAATTCACTCGAACATTATTAGTAGTTGCCACTTGCCATCATGATAAAACTATTGACTTTATTCGGAATGCATCTCCTCTAGTCTGACTCTATATTAGATAGCGTTAACGTGATATTTTTGTAACCCATAATTCAACGGCAGAAGTGGAGCCAAAAATTTTAATTTATGAATTTTGGATTATAATTATTATTATTTTTTGCTTACTAAGTTCGTGATATATTATCTATATGTATTAAATAATTCTCTAATACAAATATAAGTTTGAGCTAAAATTATTGAATTTTGTTGAATCCGTAATAATAATGTGGTTTTGGCTGTTTGAAAGAGACTAAAAGGCATTACTGGAAACATGTGGTTTTCCTATTTTGTTGGAATAGTTGGAATCAAAATCAAACAACTCATCACAATATATATGGTGAGGCCTAGATGAGTTGTTCAATCATGAAATATGACTCAATATATTCACCATTAAAATAAATTATTCCTTGAAGGTTAAAAAATCCAACACAATCAACTATTAAATCATTCTAGTTAATTCTTTAATGGTCAATCAAATTATAAAAATCTATATATATATATATATATATATATATAAAGCTATAATTTGATTGACCATTAAAGAATTAACTAGAATGATTTAATAGTTGATTGTGTTGGATTTTTTAACCTTCAAGGAATAATTTATTTTAATGGTGAATATATTGAGTCATATTTCATGATTGAACAACTCATCTAGGCCTCACCATATATATTGTGATGAGTTGTTTGATTTTGATTCCAACTATTCCAACAAAATAGGAAAACCACATGTTTCCAGTAATGCCTTTTAGTCTCTTTCAAACAGCCAAAACCACATTATTATTACGGATTCAACAAAATTCAATAATTTTAGCTCAAACTTATATTTGTATTAGAGAATTATTTAATACATATAGATAATATATCACGAACTTAGTAAGCAAAAAATAATAATAATTATAATCCAAAATTCATAAATTAAAATTTTTGGCTCCACTTCTGCCGTTGAATTATGGGTTACAAAAATATCACGTTAACGCTATCTAATATAGAGTCAGACTAGAGGAGATGCATTCCGAATAAAGTCAATAGTTTTATCATGATGGCAAGTGGCAACTACTAATAATGTTCGAGTGAATTATGACCTCTATTATTACCAATATATGATTTTATTGCCTATCAAGATCTGAATGTTTTATGAATTTCATTTTGGGACACTTAACTTATCCAAAATCCACTTCTGGCCTACAGAAAAAAGACTATTTATTCCACCTGGTGACCCCTTCTCCCACTTTTAGACCAGACAACATTCTGTTTGGCAGAAAAGTGAAAAAGAAGTGTGAAGAGAAGAATTCAAAGAAAGCAGAAGAAATATGACATTCAATGGGGTATTGGTGGTGTCAGTGGCAAAAGTTTCAGCAGAGATTTGGCAGCTGCTGGCATGTTTGCCAGAAACAGTAAGCAGTCAGCAACTGTTGGATCTTGTTATCTGTTATCCTTTTCAACAGATTGGTCGTTTAGCTCTTTGCTTCTGCACTTTCCTCTGTTACCCTCATAATCTCTATTCCTACCGAAGTTATTCTCATACTACTCCTACCTCATCATCATATCATCAAGATTCTTCTGTTTCTTCTTCATCATCTTCTTCGCGTTTGGGACAGAATTGGGTTGATTTCGACCTGATAGTCTGATCTCCCTGTAAAGTAACTTCTTTTAAGCATTTGGTTACAAGTACTTAACCATCTACAGGAGTTCTAGTTTTATCTAAATGTAAATTGTCCATTTGATTTGAACATTTTCCTTTCTTTTCCTCCCCCTTCAAGATGTGGTTGATTCAGTTGTCTGTTCATCAGTAATGGTTTTGGTGAAATCACTTCTGATTCCATAGCAACTGATGTTGGATCCTTTAGGATGATGATACTATTTGGATCATGGGTTTTCCAAGATGTTATTGAGCTTTCCTTGTTATTTTCTACTGATAAAAGTCCATATTTTAATGGTTCTTGAGCTAGAGTTGAAGGTGATTTTTCAGATCCTTGTATAGTCAAAAAGGAAAAGCAAGTCATCAGCAATATTTTTATGGTATGCAGATTGTAGTGAAGTAATCCAAGATTGTGTTATATGTAATTATTATTTTCTATAGATATTATTAACTTCTTCTTCTAAAACGATGTGTCGATTTTTTTTGGTAAAAAACTGGTGATTCTTAAAAGTATATATCTATCTATATAATATAATAATTATTGATACTAAAACGGTGAGGTGTTGTCTCTCTTTATTTTGACATATTTTGTTTTTGTTTCTGTTTTTTCTTCCTACTTTTTATTGAACTTATTGTAAAAATAATTATCTAAATAACTTTAATTTTGATTGTCTTTTCATTAATTACTCCAATTACGTTACAAATAAATTCAGTCATATTCTTAATCCTCTTAATTACTGTAACTTTTCATTCTTAGGAATTTATTGTATATTGAATGTAATATTTATTTGAAATGTGAAATATATTCTTTAATGTTTTTGTATATAAGCCAAGCAAAACTAGAAAAAATGGAAATTTGTACCTATCAGTTTTTTCAATCTTTTTTGTGTAGTTAATTCTCTCTTTTGGTTTTTTTTGACTTTTTATTTTTATTTTTTTTAATTTTTGTATTTTATAAAATCATTTCTTTAATCCATACATCTTCAATTACATAAAACCTCTTAATTAATTTGTTAAATGTATTTTTTTCCTTACCTTCTTTTGTCTTCTAATTTCAATTTTTTTTTTTTATTAGTGATCTTGATTGACAATTCTTTAGGTTGGTGAACAAATGAAAACTAAAAAATAAATAGTAATGAAGTTAACAAAGAAGAGGAAGAAGTAGGAACTAAAAAACATTGATGTGAAAAACTAATTTCTTATTTTTCATCTTTTGTCTCTTTGGTTGGTTAATTTTTTGTCTTCTTTGATATGATTTTGTAGGAGAGAGATCTATAAAGAAGAATATTAGATATTTTTGCATAGTTTGATTTTACGAGGTAAAATGATTTGACATGCATAATATAACTATCACTTTTTTCTATTGTAATTATGTTTTAATAATTTTTTTGAATTCTTGATTACACGAATCATGATTATTATTTTTTTAGAAAAAATGATTTGATTTTTTTTTCTTTGCTTCTCTTTATAGTTTCTAGAGAATATTAATGTTAGACATTCTTGCATAGTTTGATAATGATTTGATATGTTTAATATAATTATCACTTTTTTTTATTGCAACTAGTATTTTTAAGAATTTTATTCAAAAAGATGAAATATGTGAATATTATGAAGCATACTAAACATGTTGAGATATAAATGTCGAGATATCATACTAAACATATTTTTAAGAAGCGAACCATGTAAAAAGAAAAAATAGAGATCATATCTCAACTCAAGTTCACAAAAATGTAGAGAAATCATTCTAAAAATTATAATTTACAAAAGGATCACAAAAAAAAAGGAAAAAATGATCACATCTCAAAGTAAAAATTCACTAATCTTAACATTACAGTCTTTTTTCCCATTAAATTTATTTTTAATATTTAACTTTTGCAAGTTCAGATATATCGAGTTTTTTCTTTCTTCTTTTAACTCATAACTAAGTATTCTTTAAACTTTTTACTTGATTAGTTAACTTTATTTTTTTGTTTGTTTTTTGTTGTTGTTGTAAGGTTAACTTACCGGAATTTCAGGTCTGGATATTTTTGAAAATAAATGTAGAAAAAGGAGTTAACATATCCATATATGCTACTCAAGAAAGTGTGTACATACAATTTTATAGTTATGTGGATCAAGTTTTTATTTATTATAATGAATAGAACATGGGAAAGTAAAGTGAATTAATTTTAAAAATATAGTTTAATTTATAGAAAAAAAGATGATAATTAATATAAACTCTAATTATATCTTATTTATGCGGCCAAGTACACTAGTTAAATAATAAAGTCAGTTGCCTGTTTTATACTAATAAAATCACTCATAATATATGTGTCAGCTTATCTTTTGTAAATTGATGAATATGTATAGTACAATACTAAACTTCTCAATTCTGATTGAGACATGCTTAACGTTATAATCAATTCATCTTTTTGACACCCTAGAATAAAGCAAGTATATATATATGTTATGTACTACTTCATATTTCCAACTCAATTTCCAAATAATAATTGCATTAATTATCGTCAAAATAATATTCGTTTTTAACCAATAATTCACAAGGGTCTTGGGCTTTTTCGAAGAGACAAATTTTAAAAGATCAGGATTGTGGACACGTTATTTTCTCATTAAATAGTAGGAGTAGCTAACTAATCAAAATGAAGCAACTCACCACAATAATATACTCATGTTTAGGCACTTTTGGCAGCTTGTACATCATCAACACAAGCAAGTCAATATTTAATATTTACAATAAAATTTTCCACGAACATTTATTTAAAAGTCCAACATGAACCAACTAAGTCATTTAATTATTAAGATGGATCGTGATAGGACAATTGAGATTTCTTCATCCTTAAATTAGAAATCTCAGATTTAAATCCTACATATGAAAAAAAGAAGATACGTTGAGAACCTCAACTCATTTTTTTCCCTGGTCAAAAAGTTAATAACGTATAAAATATCTTGATTGGAAACTAAGTATTAACAATAATTTACAATAAATTAATATATCAATCACTATACTTAGGATAAGGAAGGATCAAGTCAGGAGTATTTAGTACAACATTTGGAAGTCCAAATGCATTGATTGATTCATTATATATATTTCATCAGTTTAATTAGGTAACTATTTATATAATTATTAGATTTCAAACTTTTAAAAATGGTAAAGGCACACAATTTTGTTTTCTTTATTCATACCGACTGAGAATTTAAAAACTTACATTTTTTTTTTAATTTGAAATTGATTAAGAAGAAATTAAAGTGATTGATCATCCATTGATTAATGATTTAGTTGATGTGAGCCTGGCTTAAACTCCAAGCATTCAAATTGGAGATGTCAACATGTTGGGATCCATTGTTGAAAACAAATAAATGTGCATTATCATTGATGGCCAAAGTAGGATAAGCTCTTGTTGTGATGCATGTTTTTCCACCTCCGCCAAAGCTTTCTACTATCGAATGATCAATCTGCAAATGGAAACAAACATTGTTATTTTTTAGAAGTACTAATGAATAGATCCTTTTTATTAGACGGCTCGCCAAGAGCTCTCAGGTGATTCGTATAATTAATTTAATTGTGGAACTTACCAAAGTTCTCAGTGATAACTTTTCTGTAAGAGGATCAATATCCAAAAAGGCTCCATAATTGGTTTTATCATATTCAAGACCCACAGAAGACCTGCATTTCAAAATTTTATAATGAATTTATAAATCTCTGAGTAGAAAAATAATTAATTTGTTATCAAAATAAAGCATATAAAACCTCTTGAAAAACATCAACTTCTTTTTTTTAAAATGTAAAACCAAGCTAAGGTGATTTTTGTACCTTTTTTGGTCACAGCCCATTAACACAACAAACTTGTCATTCTTTTTGAAAATTGTAAAGAATATTGCTGTATATTCTTCAATGTTATTTGAGGCTAAAACTAGCAACCCAAAAGGTCCTACACCAGTGTTGGCTGTTGAACCACTTTTGTTAGCTATCTCTTGTGGATTTGTCCAACTTGATTCCAACACCTCTGCCTGCTCAAGCACCGCGATTGGAATTGAGAAGGAGATTTCTACATCAGCCTGTCGTATAATGAGTGTCAAATTAGCAAGTTGTTTTGAATTTAGACGAATAATATCAACAAAAGAAATTGACAAGATTTTTCATAGGAAGAATTATACCTGAACAGCAGTGACACCAGAAATTTCACGTTTTGAACCAGCTTCGAGTGTTATATTTTGTAAATCAACTTTGTTTGTCCTTAGCATTTCTATTTCTTCGACAGGCCATTGAATCAATTGCTTTCCACCTCTATCCAGCCAAATTTTCCGAGGAAAACACTGTAATATAATGAAAGAAAAAGTTTATGATTAATATTTTTTTTTAAATGAATTAACGGACAGAAAATTCGTCACGTAAACTGGGAGATTTAATTACCTGAAGACCAGACCATCCTCTAATTAAATTGATTTCCTTACTTGTAGACTCATTAACCCAAGCAATGGAGATTCTCCTCTTCTTCTCACTGTCAAAAAAAGATTTGGAAGCATAATACTTTCCATAATCTAATCTTAATCCTGATTCATTATCCACAGATCCCTCATCAGGTATGTATACATCGTTGTGATGGTCATACGTTCCAATAGTATAATAATCAACAGAAGAACTCATCGCGCTAATTTTAAGCACATGTTTAATTCCTGGAAATATCTCTGAAGTGTCAAGTCCATTTTCCCCATCAATTGAGACAGGAAAAAAATCAGGACATTCCCACATTGTAGTTTCATTGGACGAATGCAGAGGTCGCTCTGCTTCAGTCCAATGAATAAAATCTTCACTTTTGTATAAAAGAGCAGTTCCTCTGTTTTCTCTTTTGTTTCCTATAATGACTCTCCAAATTCTATCGGTCCCTAACCACGCTGTGGTTGGGTCTCTAAACCAAATTTTTTCATCTTCATTTGGTGTCATGATTGGATTATGAGGCGATTTAATCCATTCGACAAGGCAAGGGTCCGATGGATCTTTGGGCACGGCTAGATTTTGAAGGTTAACCTTTTGTGACACACATCCAGTATAGAGTATAGCTGGTGTGCCATCTTGGAGAATTGTTGTGGAACCTATGAAAAGCAGATTCAAAATTTAAATTTTGTAGGTTCAGTCTTAAAAGATTTTTAACATTTGAACGTATAATTTCCTCGGATTCAAATTTAAGTTCTACGTAGAAGGTTCTGAATTCAATTGAACTCGTGCATATAAATATAATGCTTGATAGGTAGGCCTATGTCAACTTAATGTGAATTTTCTAAATAAGATAAAAAATTTAACATAATATTTTCACAAATTTCAACAACCTGACCAACAACCATTGAAGTCAAATGGATCAGAAGGCAAAAGAGCTGGAGGATGAATAGTCCAGTTGACAAGATCAGTTGAAGTAGAATGACCCCATGCAATATTTGCCCATTTTGCACTTTCAGGGTTGTACTGATAAAATAAATGGTAAATTCCCTTATAGATCATTGGTCCTGCAAATTGAATTAAGTTTGTGAAGGTCAAGCATAGTCTTAAAGTATGTAACTATTTTTAAGAAAATGAATTAATCTGAATAGTCGCCCACCACTTGAATTAAAAATAGTCAGGTTGTATAATGGGATATAATCAGTGTATAATTTATGTATATCAATTAGAAAAAAACAATGGATTCGTCTGACTATTTATATAAATAAAACTTTTTCCTAAGTACTTTTCGATTGGTATTTGTGAACGATTTGACCCACATGTGTTTCAGTGTTAAGGATAATTTACAAGAATGTCCTTAAAAATTGATGGTAATGAATTTTTTATCCCGCTTAAGTTATGTGCAACTTCAAGTTTAATAAGTGTTGCCCTCATGAACAACACTTTTATCTTCTGATCTTCAAGATTTGCTCATTAAAAAAATGGCGATCAAAAGTTTATAACCATTCATTTCCTTAAGCTCGAATAAATATATACTACTGTTGGAACTAAATGGAGGATTGAATAGGCAAAACAATTTTAAACAATTTGCTAGTAGTATTACTACTTAATATTTACTAATATTTTTTACTAAATAAAGGTAGAAAATGTATAAGATAATGTAAATTCTCTAAACAGGAAAACTTACCATTAGGATCTGTGAATCCAACGGCATGTCATGCATATGAAGTTCACCAACATTATAAGTCAATGACACGATTCATCGATCGAACATAAATCAATAAAAAAGTTTAGATTAAATTATACAAAATTAATCATAGATATAAAAAGAAAAGACTCATTAAGAATATACCATTCATCCAATTCTTGAGAGGTTGAAAATGATAAGCAGTTCTATAAGGTTGAGCCATGAGGAGACAAGATATTGATTTACAATATTATTGAATCAATTATTGACAAAAATAATAACTTTACTTTCTTTTTCTTAGTTCAAATATTTCATACAATTAAAGAAGTTATATATCGACTATATATCATACTGTCTCTTGTACAAGTCAAAATATTATATTTACAAGTCAAAATAATATATTCCAATTAATACGAAATAATACATTCTAACTAATCCCAAATAGAAATATATTACCACCAAACCAAGACGGCAAGCAAGGGAAGACTTTCATACATCTTGTACATATTAAGTCAAAATATTATATTCCAAATTGTTTGTTTAAAACTATTTTCCTTAACATTTTCTAAAATTTACTTTATAATAACATTATAATTATGTAGCAGCCTCAAACAAGTTAGGATAAACTAAATTTAAATAATTAAATCATGTCTCAATGTATCAACGTAACTAATAATTTTATTTCTTCCCCTTTTTTTAAGGATCAATTTTGAAAATTATTTTCTATTGTATAATTGCTTTAAATCATTAAACCTAAATTTATATTTTCAAAATGAAAAAATTATTTAAAATAAAATCGAGAGAAACCTAATGATAATTTTAGAATTACTAAGAAAATATGATCGACGGAGTACTCTCTCAGTACCAAATGAATTCTTTAAATTTGTTATTATATATCTCCATTTTAGATAATTATCTTTTTGCATAGTTATTTCTATTAGATGACATCATCATTGTTCACAACTTTACAAGAATTTTTAAAAGAATCAAAGTTTATTATATTTACCAACTTGAATATATGTAGTAACTTAAATAAAAAAGAAACAAAGTAGGGGCAAAAATAAGACATAAAAAGGGCTTATGTAATACCAAAAAGGGCTTGAAATATACTTTAATATATGAAGTAATAAAAAGCAAATACAAGGATATATTTGGAAGAAAAAACCCTTTTGCTTGCAAGCTAACCAGATAGTTACAGTGTAATTAAGGACTACAAAACTCTTTGCATTGTCCTTATATATTGTAAAATAATAGATATTAGAAAGTGAAATAATGACAAACAAAAATATCACACAACTCTTTCATCTCAATTTAAGTATTATACTCTTCTTTTTTATAATGTTTCAAAAAGAATGTCTTCAACATTTTAAGTGATAAATTTAAAATTACAAGATTTAAAGTATTGCGTACATATCTATAAAAATTAGATTATTGCATAAGAATGAAAAGTAAAAAAGGGGAAGTATGTACTTGTAGTTTCATAAATGCAAGAGCAGTAAACGATTCAAACAAACTATAAAATGAACAACATGGCAAACACTTTTATTTGTACCTCCAAATGTTTTGGTGGTTGAAAATTTTAAAAATTACATTTTTAATTAATGATTCAGTTGATGTGAGCCTGGTTTAGACTCCAAGCACTCAAAGTAGAGATGTCAACATGTTGGGATCCATTGTTGAAAACAAAAATATGGGCATTATCATTGATGGCCAAAGTAGGATAAGCTCTTGTTGTGATGCAAGCTTTTCCACCTCCACCAAAGCTTTCTACTATCGAATGATCAATCTGTACGTAAAAAATAATAATAAAATGTCATACTAATGAATAGATCTTTTTTTTTTGCTTTCTTGGTGACTAAAACATATAGTATCTTAGGATTGGAGGTAGAGGATGTTTACCATCTGAGCAACCCCTTCTTGTCACTAATGAATAGATCGTTTTGGATCCCGTAGGAAAATTGTGTGTTATTTTCTACGCTACAATTTTATTATCTTCATTAATTTTATGATAAAATATAGTGAAATAAGATAAAATGATATATGCTCTAATTCACAATAAGGTTGACATGATATCGTCTTTTCACCATTGCTAGACTACTTTGACCCACCAAACGGCCCAATCATAGTAATTAGTTTGGCTACATGACTCCCCTTGTGAGTCGCCACTCTTGTGTACTACTTTACTGTCAGAGAAAGTCATTGTACGCTAGTTTAGCTAGCTAACATTTTTCAGTTGACTGTTATGTTAGTTATTATCATAAGATGATTAAGTCAAGTATTGTACAATGATAGAGATCACCATATAGAACAATCGCATGATCTAGATCCATGCCTTGCTCTCAACAATTTATATACTTCATATTTTGAACTTGAATATGCTGCATAACTTAAAAATTAGGAGATTTGTATAATTTGGTAGTGAAACTTACCAAAGTTCTTAGTGATAATTTTTCTGTAAGAGGATCAATATCCAAAAAGGCTCCATAATTGGTTTTATCATATTCAAGACCCACAGATGACCTGCATTTCAAAAAAATTATAATGAATTTCTAAATCTACAAGTAGAAAAAAAAATTAATTGGTTATCAAAATAAAACCAAATCTAGGGTGATTTTTGTACCTTTTTTGGTCACAGCCCATTAACACAACAAACTTGTCATTCTTTTTGAAAATTCTAAAGAATATTGCTGTATATTCTTCAATGTTATTTGAGGCTAAAACTAGCAACCCAAAAGGTCCTACACCAGTGTTCGCTGATGAACCACTTTTTTTAGCCATCTCTTGTGGATTTGTCCAACTTGATTCCAACACCTCTGCCTGCTCAAGCACCGCGATTGGGATTGAGAAGGAGATTTCTACATCCGCCTGAAACAATAATAAATAGTCGTATGAGTGTCAAATTAGCGGGTTTGGGTTGAATCTGAATGAATTCAAACAGATTGAATTAATAAATAAGTTTGCGGTTTATTGTTGAAAAATCATTGAAAGAAGTATACCTGTGCAGCAGTGACACCAGAAATTTCACGTTTTGAACCAGCTTCGAGTGTTATATTTTGTAAATCAACTTTGTTTGTCCTTAGGGTTTCGATTTCTTCGACAGGCCATTGAATCAATTGCTTTCCACCTTTATCCAGCCAAATTTTCCTAGGAAATGACTGTAATAGTACAATGAGAATTAACTTAGTTTTAATTGTTACGGAAAATGAGAAGTTTAAAATTAAATTTGTTTCTGAATAATGGACAGATAAAAATGAATGGTCATGTAAACTGAATTATTACCTGAAGACCAGACCATCCTTTAATTAAATCGATTTCCCTACTTGTAGACTCATTAACCCAAGCAATAAAGATCCTTCTCTTCTTCTCACTATCAAAAAAAGACTTGGAAGCATAATACCTTCCATAATCCAATCGTAATCCTGATTCATTGTCTACCGATCCCTCATCTGGTGTATACACATCGTTGTGATGGTCATACACTCCAACAGTATAATAATCAACAAAAGAACGAGCCACGCTATTTTTAAGCACATGTTTTATTCCTGAAAAAATCTCCGAAATGTCAAGTGCATTTTCCCCGTCAATTAAGACAGGGAATAAATCAGGGCATTCCCACATTGTAGTTTCACTGGACGAATGCAGAGGCCGCTCTGCTTCTGTCCAGTGAACAAAATCTTTGCTTTTGTATAAAACAGAAGTTCCTCTGTTTTTTCTTTCATTTCCTATAACAACTCTCCAAATCCCATCAGGCCCTAACCACGCGGTGGTTGGGTCCCTAAACGATTCTTTCTCCTCTTCATTTGGTGTCATGATTGGATTATGAGGAGATTTAACCCATTCGACAAGGTAAGGGTCGGATGGATCTTTCGGCACAGCTAGATTTTGAAGTTGAACATTTTGTGAATCGCCTCCGGTATAGAGTATAGCTGGTGTGCCATCTTGGAGAATTGTTGCGGAACCTGTGAAGAAATGTATTTATTTATACTTGATGTCGATCTCCTGAATAAGGTTATAACTTAACGAAATATTTTCACAAAATCGTAACAACCTGACCAGCAACCGTTAATGTCATACGTATCTGAAGGCAAAAGAGCAGGAGGATGAATAGTCCAGTTGACAAGATCAGTTGAAGTAGAATGACCCCATGCTATGTTTCCCCATTCTGCACTTTCAGGATTGTACTGGTAAAATAAATGGTAAATTCCCTTGTAGATCATTGGTCCTGCAAATTTAATGAAGTTTGTCAAAGTGAGCATAGACAAGTGTTTGTGAAGAAGGTATTTTTCGTAAGATTTTCAACAGAGACACAACATCATTGGAGGATAGAATTGGTAAAACAACTTTAACAATTTGCTAGTACTATTACTTAACACAATATTGCTATGTAATAAAACTGTAAGTTCTCTGAATATAAGATTGACGATTAGACTGGAAAACTTACCATTAGGATCTGTGAATTCAACGACATGTCATGTATTCCCAGTTCAACAGCATTACGACACAAGCCATCGATCGAACATAAATCAATAAAAAAAAAAGGAAGAATTAATTTAGACTAGATTATACAAAATTAAACATATTTCTGAAAAATAATGAGTGTGTTAAGAATGTACCATTCATCCAATTCTTGGGAGGTTGGAAATGATAAGCAGTTCTGTAAGGTTGAGCCATGAGGAGACTTTCTTTTTCTTTTGTATATGTATGTCTTTTGTATAAATATTGCATACAACTAAAGAAGATATATATCTTGTACAGGTCAAAATATTTTATTTACAAGTCATAATATATTCCAATTAATCCCATATAATATGTTCCAACCAAACCAAGACGGCAAAGTCTTCCCTTTATCTTGTACAAGTCAAAATATTATATTCACGGGTCATAATAATATATTAAGACTTCCGTTTATCGTGTACACGTCAAAATATTATATTCACGGGGCAAAATAACATACTCCAACTTGTTTATATATATTCAACGGGTAAAAATCATTAACATTCCTAATTATTCTTTTTTTTAAAATCAATTCCCATATTACCTGGGATAAAAATGTTAATTTCATAGCACAGGATTTTGATTCTTAATTTATTTCACAAGTATATGTAGCAAATTGTTAGGGGGCGAAAAATTATTACCTGAGGACGGTTTTGTTCAATTTAACAAAGTTCAAAAACATTTTTGACCTTTATAAATTTTTTATATTAACGGACAACTCATATCAATATATTGAACCTTGGTTCCCAGTTTATGTACATCTAACATCTATTGCTTGAGTTCGAATGCAACCACATCTCTGCATGAAAATGGATACTTCAACACAATCTACTAGAATCTATTATTTGAGTTTCAAGGAAACTCAATCGCTGCAAGAAAATATATACTTCCAACACAAAATTTTACTAGAATCTATTGTTTTGAGTTCAGGAGACTCGTTCAGCAAGAACATGGATACTTCAATTCAAAACTAGTTTTTCAAAACTGTAAACAGCTGAATGTTTCAAGATAAAAGGGCTAAAACCAGATAATGCAAAAAATTAAGCAAGCGACAGTCTCTCAAAAAGGTCAAGCAGATCAACGGTAACGGCGAAGAGACAGAGTCTGGTTCCTTTTCCAGGTTGCCCTTCTTGAGGGGCGAGCCTTGTGGTGGAGATGTCCTCTTCCTCGGAGTCCTCTGTATTTCTTACCAGCTGAAGTGAGACCACGCAATTCTCTGTGCTTATGCACTGGGTTGCAGATCCAGTTGATCCTTGGATCATTGCGAATAGCAGCATGGGCCTGGTCAACCAATATTACCTCAAAGTACTTGTAGGTAGAATCCTGCATTAGATAAGGTTAAGAATAATGTATTACCATTATTAAGCATGTGTAAACAAAGTCTAAACAATAGAAAAAATTACAAGTCCCAGTCAGTGAGATAGAACCAATTGCAAGGTGGTGTTCGCATACTCAGAAAAGAAATTCAACCAACTTGCAAGCCATATTAGGACTACATTTCTTGATACACAAACTTCTAAACTTGTGGAACTAATCAGCTAAATCACAATAAAGCTTGCAAGGTGGTTGAATTTGTTCATTATCGAAAACAAAGCACGTTTCTTTGTCTCAATTACGAATGCAATTAACTTTGCACTCTAGCATGTGAGCACATAAAAAATGCACTACGAAGTACAAGAAATAGGTAAAAAGGTCAAAACAGATACCTCATTAATCCAGTAAGAGTTCAGAACTCTAAGACCACCCAACTTTCTTCCAGCACGCTCCTCAGCAACAGATCGCTTGCTGCGCTGGAACTTCAATTGCGTGACTCCCTGGTTGGTGGGCTTACCATACACAATACCCTTGGAAACAGGCCTCTTCCTTCCACCACGTTTCACACGAACACGATAGACCACATACCCCTGCAAAAATAATGATCTTAATCACAATCCTGAAGTAGTCCATACTATGGGAAAAGGTAGCATTTAGCATGATGAAGAAAAGATTTTAGCATTATTACCGTTCCTCTAAAGGGTATAAGAAATAGAGGATTATGCATGTGTTTCTATATTTCGCATCTAGACACTGTACAGAAATAAACCAACGATGAACAAAAGGTCATACAGCCTTCACAAGCAGCTCGGCAATCACAGATGTATGTTTCCAACATAATCCAGAAATAATAAGACCCAACAGTGAGAACAAATATCAGTAGACTTGAACCATAGGCAGCTAATGAACACAAAAAAAAAACAGAACACAAATCAAACTTCATTTCCACTAGATATCCAAACTCACTACTCATTTTATGAACAAATCTTGCAAAAAAAAGATAAAATGTCTGTAATCCTACCATTAAGTACATTTGGAGTATATTACTAGACACAACAAAAATGTACCTGCTTGGCCTTGTATCCCAAGCGGCGTGCCTTGTCAGGACGGGTAGGCCTGGTGACACGGACGATAGAAGGGAGTTGACGGTACTCCCAGCACCTCACCCTTTGCAAGAACCTCATAACATCTGACTGCTTCTTCCTCCATAGCTCCGACACATAAGTGTAAGCACCTGCATTTCCACCAAACGTCAAACACCAGCCACTATTCCAGCAACACCGATATTCATAAATACCACTTCCCAAAACAACTTTAAGTCTCATTTAAACTTTACCCTATCCAGCTTTTAGGGCAAAATATCCACATTTTCATCTCATGCGTGCATTTGGGATAAAATTACCATTTAATTTTAATCAAAGGGCAACTATGTAGCGGAAAATGCAGCATATTCCGTAAAATCAAACTATATAATTGAAACACCACTCATAGCCTATTAGAATAAGATGTCGTTTTCTTATGAAGAGTTGTCAATCACCCTATACAGAAACAACCACGTCCAGAGCTAGTTCTCCCACCATAGCCAGATTATAGCAGACATATTGTGTGTATATCTGTCTGATTCAATTACTAGATCTGTCTTTTGTTCAGTGCAACAAATTATAGTGAAAATTTAGTGGTTTAACAGAATCATTAGAACAAAATGTTCGATTATCTAAGATAAACAGATAATTAGAAGTACGAACCTGTTCCTAATCACAAAAAAAAACTAAAACAAAACCTGTAGATTGTTCATTTTCAACTAAATTTTCGACATGAATAGCAAAGAGTATAATACAGAGAGAGATTTGATAGACGAACGTACCCATTGCGTCTGCTGTTCTTCTACCTCTGTTGTGTTCGGCGTCTCTAGGGTTTTGAGTGACACATTATAAAAGGAGTGTCGTTACCCTCCGGAATAGTTTTTCGGCCCATAGGCCCATTGATGATAATCAGAATTTACTAGCAATTCTACTAGGATGGTTTGCACAAATAACCCCTTTTTAGCTTACTATTTAAATTTTATCTCTAATTTTAAAAATTATTCACATATAACTTGTGAAATCAAAAAATATATATATTAGACTCTAATATAACATTTTATCATGATGCTCGTTTTACTTTGATTTAAAAGGTTCATATATCGTGAAAATAAAAAGAATTAATCATTTAACCAACAAAAATCATAGTTTTGCTATTAATGGGCCTAAATTCCAAAAGTGTCGGGTCTTAATATTTTTGTCCCATTTAATAAAATCTTTTAAAAAATAACCTTATTTTGCAACAACAAAAAAATACATAGGAAGAACTTCTGTCACTCATCAAGAATGACATAAGTTTTAGATTTTTTCTATGTGTTAAAACTTGTGGTAAATTAAGCAAGCTTACTGTGTTGGAAAATAATTTATTTTCCATCAAGCATAAATCAAAACTTGTGCTATTAAACAAGTTCATTATATTAAAATATCTTGAATTTCTATGATTGGTTTATGTTCGTAACTTATGCTCGATGGATAATAAAAATTTTGCCTAGCTATTTTTTTAAAGCGGATACTATTTTTCAAAAATATTAAGCGGGGTTCAAAATCATTCTTTTGGAAGGTCATTCCTGAATTTAAATTGACGAAAATTGCATCAATAGTAAATTTAGAGGTATCATTTAAAACGTAACTAACTTTTAAAAAATATTAAAACTTCAATCACTTTGTAGTAAATAATTAGTAGGTGAACAAAAATATTATACACTAAACAGAGTTGAACTTCAAATCTCTGGTCTAAAAATTGCATTGCTACAAGTTAAATGCAAAGTGTGTAGATTCTACAAGTATGAAGCTAGTTTTTATTATTCATTTAAAAAAGGGGCATAAAATGAGACGTTTTATGTCGTATGAGGTGAAGCGTAAATTTTGAAACACGAAATATAAGTTTCATGGATTTATAAAGTGTATATCTCATATATTTTAAATTTTATAACTAAGAAACTAAGTATAAGTAAAAATTTCAATAATTATGTCAATAAATTCAAATAAATTACTAACAACGTACATAGGGAATTCTATTATAATTATTATTTGAAAAGGTAACAATACAAAAGAATGAAAATAGTCGAGATAATCTTTAAAATGAAATTATCATTTCATTTAATTATCAAGCTTCACATCTACTTTATCTTTTCAACTCTCAGTTATATTTTGCATTGATTATTATTTATACGGAAAAGGGCCAAAAATACCCCTGAACTACAGGAAAAGGTCTAAAAATACCCTTCATCCATCTTTTGGTCTAAAAATACCCTTCTACTCATCTTTTTGGTCTAAAATTACCCTTCCATCCACCTTTTTGGCTCACTTATACCCTCGCAACTAACAATCCTCTTTCTTTTTTTTAAATACTTATACTTATTATGTGTCATTTTCTTATTGAATGAAATAAAAATCCACCTCTATTAATTTTTTCAACATAATTTATCCAAATCAAAACAATATATCTTTTCAAGATCCAAATTTTTATTTTTTTTAAATCTAGTAATTTCTATTTTCTATAGATTTTTTTTAAAAAAAATTATTTGATAATTAAAATATTTTAAAAATATTAGTCATGCCGCAATTACAGGGACATATCATATTATAATAAATCCTAAACAAAGTCTATCTTTCTTTTTTTTTTTTTTTTAAATAATCATTTAATTTTTTTTGACTAATAATCTCTGTAACAACTCATTGAAAAGAAGAAAAAAAATATAGATGTTGTAGGTAGCCTGTTGGAAAAATAAAAATAGGAAAAGAGAGAAAAAATATAATATATTATGGATAAGATAATATTATTAATTTGTTTATGATATATTAATTATTTATATCGTATTTAAAAGTTTAATGTAATTGATTAAATCTTAGCTGTTAATTTTTCCGTATGCCATGTGTCTTCAATCCAAGTAATAACTTGGAAAAAATAAAGAAAAAAATTGAGAGGAGTCGGATAAAAAAAGCTACAACAAATATAAAAAACTATTAATTTTTTTTTATAAAAAAATAAAAATAAAATTGAGGTCTTGAAGAAGTATATTCTTTTTCGCTTGGATAAATTATGGGGGAAAATCTAGTTGAGATGGAGATTTTGTTTCATCCAATGAGGAGAATGACACATAATAAATAGTTTTTTTTAAAAAAAAACAAAATAAAGATAGAGTTGTTAGTTTCAAGAGTATAAGTGAGCTAAAAGGTGAATGGAAGGGTATTTTTAGACCAAAAAGATGAGCAGAAGAGTATATTTAGACCAAAAGATGGATGAAGAGTATTTTTAGACCTTTTCATATAGTTCAAGGGTATTTTTGACCCTTTTCCGTTATTTATATAGTTCAAAATTGAGGGAAGGATAAAAAATATAAAAGTATTATATACTGTATTTCTAAATGAGCTCCTCGATGTGTTTATAGGTCTGTGACAATTATCAGCCTTTTAAGTGTTTAAACTTTACTTTTGAGATAATGTTAGCCTAAAATAATAGACTTATAATATCAAAATCTCCCTAAACACTCTACTAAAACACGACGAAATTACAGATTCCTGAAAATGACATTCAAAATTATTCGAGTCCGAATTGAAGCCCCAATTAAATTTAGGTTGAGCCGCTTATTTAGGAGGACACTTTCAATAGGATTCTCTTTCAAGCTTGAAATCAAAATTTATGATTAAAGGTAAAGAAGTAGTACATCTCGAATTAATTCATGCACTTTTTTTTATATAATTTTATAAATATTTAATATTTGTTTTAAATATTAAAACTTTAATATATTATTTTTTAAAAAAGTTATCTATTAAGTAACATCACATAATTGAGATGAAGGAATAATTAAGATGAACATAGTCAGACTTTTAAGTTTATCGGTAATTTTTATTTAGACACTTGAATTATAATATGTTTTGATTGAGGACTTGAATGTATGATATTGTACTTCTATAGAGATTTTCTCCTCAAATTTTTAGAAACACTCACTGGCAGTAGCTTTTCTGTTGTTGCATTAGTAATGGGGCGGGTTTATTAATTGGGTGGGATTTAATTAGTAATGGGTGGGTAGTGGGTTGGTTTATAAATTATATTAATAAGTTAATTATAACAAATAGTTGAGCGTCAGGTATTTAAAAAAATATTTAAATAGTTTAAATTTAAAACCGTTAAATAAGTGGTCAATTTTGAACCCAAAGGTGAATGACAAGGGTATTTTGGAGCCAATAAGTGGATGGAGGGTAGTTTTGTACCATTTCTAATACTTCAAGGGTATTTTAGGTTTTTCGATTGTTTTAATTAAAGAAACAATTTTTTTTTTATTCTTTTGACTATAATGAACCTACACAAGATAGTTGATTTTTAAAGTGTTTTTGTTTGCACCCTAATTTTAGATATTGAATTTAATATTAAAATGTTGAATCTAAAATTATATATATTAGAACTCCTATGCAAGATCAAAATTTGAATGGAATATAGTTCAAATTCAAATCTTTAGTTGCAAAAATTAGGTTATGACCTAGCCTAAATTATGAAAGTCTTACGTTTTTATTTTAAATTTATTAGTAGGCTTCAAACTTTAGGTTCGGTTATAAAATTGACACACAACAAAACTTCAACTTGAAGAAATAATTTTATTCAACTTTTAATCTAGTTATTACAAAATAATTTAACTTTAAATATTTTTTGAATAAATCAAACATGCTTCACAACACCATCACAAGCGACTATTTGGTATCATTTCTTCTTCCATTAAAATCAACTGGTTTGAGATAGTATGATACTGGATCAACTTAATCAATGAGTAATAGATTGAATTCGAGATAGTTATATTATAAAGGAAAAGTTTCCACATTGATGAATAGTTGTTTAGAGAATCATTATTTAAAGCATCTTAAAAAATTATACAAAATATGTTAAGGTTTAATGTTTTTATACAAAATATATATCCTAATAGAATTGCTTGTATGAAAACTTTAATTTCTTTGTTATTTTCCTTCTAATAATTCCTATTAAAAACCCAAGGAAAACACCTTATTATGGGAAAGTGTATAAATAATTGTTTGGAGGATTACTATTTAAAGCATCTTATAAATTATACAAAATATGTTAAGATTTAATATTTTAAAATCAAATTCAGGCTTACAATATTAAAATAAAAAATTCAGACATAAAGTTACGTAATATCATATCTTTTATTATGTAGGACTATTTTATTATGCGTTTGATTGAATATATTAGCCAATCTTAAAATTATTTATTTTAAAATAATTTATCTCTAAATAACTTATCTCAAAATAATTTAATTTTTAGAATAATTTATTCCTAATCAAATGATCCCTAAAAAGTGAGAATTCCTTATCATGGTCTACTTGTGCATTAATATTTTTTTACTCCATGTTTTTTTTTTAGGAATTGTTTATACTAGACGCTTCATCATTCTTTAGTGGTAGAATGAAGTGTTTTTAATTTCGTCTCGGCATTAAATGAAACACAACAAAGCCACCACAGATCTCTTGGCAGAGATATAACAGAAGAAATCCCCTTTACAACTGTAGTAGCAGAATTACGAGGGGAAAAGTCTGCGTGTGTGAAAAAAAAAGGAGCTCTCTACCTTCTCCTCGGTCTCTCCGTCGTATTTTCTATTTCTCAATTTTGTCTCTTCCCTATTTTTTAGCTGTCCAAGTTGATTGGAGGAGGAATTTGGGTGGTTTTCTTCACCGATCTCTTCTCCAAGAAATGTCGGCTATTTCGAATTTCACGGCTTGCCGGCGTTTCCAAAATGGAGCTGCATTAACAAAAGACTCACCTGGGGTTGGTTTGATTACTAACAAGTTTCTGGCGACCAAGATTTCTACGCCATTCCAGAAGGTAATTTTATGAAATTTAGGAGTAATTTGTTCTTTGTCTTCATTTCCTGGTTTTCACCAATTTTGGACTAATGGGTAACCTGTATATTACTGGAACCATTACTCCTTCGTTACAAACGATGTTAACATTAAAAAGTTTAGATTTTTATGCTTTTTTGGTATCTTGCTTACGTGTTTTAGCATTATTAATGAACTAGTTGAGGTCTATATAAGCTAGTTGCTGTCTTTCTTTCCTTTTGTAACATTATTAATGAACTATGTCCCAATTCTAAACTAGTTGAGGTCTATATATGTCTGCTCTATTCGGGCCAGTGGAAGAGCATTCGTAGTAGTCTGATTATATGTAGGCTGGCTGTTTCTATTTGTACATAGGAATGCGAATGCTATGTGAATACCGGTGGACTTTTTCCTGGTTTTAGTGTGACATCATAGAATTTGGCGGCACTGGTTTCTTGCTTAAGCTGTTGGTCCATTTCAGAGTTATGTTACTATTTGTGCTATTCTTTAGTGTTGTATGATGTTTTGTAAAAGTGACTGGAATAGAATAATGACATGTTTATTCTATTTCTCGAGCACATGTGTGAATTCAGTGACTCTGGTTTCTTGCTCATTATATTTCTCGATCAGCTGCGTGAGTGAAAGCAGCTACCCACTCCAGTCGTGCTTTTCTTCTTCATAGCATAGAAGCTTTAAGTGGAAATTTCTTTTACTTCCATATTAATGACTGAGGTCATTAAGTTCGATGGTTTCTATGCTCTAGTGATAATTTTCTCGTCTTGTTTTTAGTTTTTTCGTTACTCTCTCCATTTCAAACTAAGTGGTGTTTTTACCTTTTCATTTTGTTTCAATATAAGTAAAAATACATCTTACTTTCTAGTAATGAGTAGTTTTCTTAAGGGGCGTGCCCAAGCTAAAAACACCACTTATTTTGAAATGGAGGGAGTAATAATTTAGAATTTTACGCGGTGATTTGAATTTTATAAGTGATTCGATTTAAAATAATGACTGGCTTTGCATATTCTAAGGGCTGTTGTGGTTCACTTTGCTCTGCTCAGGTATCTCTTGTTCATTCAAAAAGGATGTTTAAAGGTTCAAATATAAGAATGACAATGGTAGATGAGAGACTTTCCAGCGGGAAGGTTGTTGTGCCATCTGAAGTGCTGGTAGTGGATCTGTGCTATATCTCTTATTATTGAGTACTTATTTTGGAAAATTTGGAGTTGACTTCTCTTATACTTTTGGTAAAATTGTTGATCCATTAAATTTGTGACACTTACATCAGCACTTCTTCCCCTCTCCAGAAGGATTGTACACAAACATTTGATTCCATAACGGTGCTAAATTTAGTTTACGTCATCAATTTTTTTTCTGTTTGAATACATCTTTTGAAAAAGTTAGTTGACATGATAAAAGAACCTTCACAAGGTACTTGAATATTAGAGAAAGTTTATCTTGGAAACTGAAGAAAGGAAGAGATAGGAAGGAAACGAGAGTGAATTTTCCCTTCTCTTGTTTGGTTGGTAGAGAAAGATTTGAGGATCATGGAGTATGGAAAGATCTTTTCCAAATTGGTGGCACAAAGTTATGTTCTCTGTTTCTTCCTAACAATAGAAAGGAAGTGACGGCTTTTTCTCTAATTTTCTATCCTTTTTTCTCTTCCCTTTCTTTGTTCCAAGCAAACAGTTAAGAAATGATACACTCTTTTACTTTCAATTTACACTCTTGTTTTTCAGTTGAAACAAAAATAATTACACTGTTTTAAGTTTTAATACTTCTATACAAAAGTTATTTACGATAGTTCAATGGATATCTAAAATCTGGAGGAAGGTAAATTATCAAAAAGTTAAAAAGTAAAAAAAATTAAGGAAGGTATATCTGTTTTCTTTCATAAACTACGTAGTATTAAAGTAGTAATTGTTATTCGCTATAAATGTAACTATTGAAGAATGTGACTACCAAAGTTGTTTGATGTGCAACTGAATCTACTACTGATGAGATAATTTTTATATGCAGGCATACGAGCTCGTTCAAGGAGCAAAAGTAAGTCTTTTTTTAAAGTTGAAATGTAACTAATTTATGTTTGCTATGCTTTTTCTTTTTCCTTTCCCCCCTCTTTATCTGTGTTCGCATTTGTATTTATTTTGAAGTATGCATGTGGGATGTATTTGTTCGGAAAGTATTTTACAGCTCAACAATAACCTGAGTGTTTGAGTTGGGAGGAAGTGTATAGATGGTGATATTCTCACTGTTCTGGGCCACGTCAAATTATAATAGAAAAATCTGAAAAGTATTGCTTTAATCTAGTGGATACGGAGTGCAGTCTAGTCGTAGACCTATTTTTCTTTTTAGATTTTTTGTTTTTGTTTTTCCTTTTCTTTTTCTTGTCCAATACGGACTATACAGTGAATCAGATCTCCGGTCAGGAAAAGAAGCATATCTTTTCATGAAAAACTCTTGTTCTAGTGCTGCTACCTCTGGTTGGTGGAATATATATCTAACATTAGACACTTAGCTATTGCGTGTCGTACGCTTTTTGGTTACTGCTTTGTTAGTGAAAGGACACCTTAAATGGGTATTGTTTCATGTCACACAATAATTGTTTGAGTTCATCTGAGAAGCAACTATGTGGTATATGATTTTAGTCACATGATTTTAATCTAATGAAAGCGAACCACTATATACATATTTCAATCAATCAATAACCTTAATTACAATCTAATTGAGGTCGACTCTGTGAGTCATCTTTATACGTCCCTCACTATTCTAGCACATTTCAATTTTCATTCCAAAGTATTGGTAAATAATTTGTCTGTCTCACAGCACTGACTCTCATATCGGACAGTAAGGCTCTTTTTTTTCTATCCGTAATACTCTGGCACATCTTATTCCATGATATTAGTTATAGATTGTCTCCTAGGTCTAGTTAAGAGGTTCTCTAGATCCACTCTTATCTCTAATATGCGAGCTATTGCATAGGAGTGGGGTTTTTACCCTGTGCGCACCCAAAGGGTAGCAGCTGCGGGTTTCCCTTATCATAAAAATAAAGAAGAAAAAACTCTTATCTCTATGCGGACTCCCATATCAGACTAATGCTAAGATACTTGTACAAAGAGTGGACTAATTTGAGTGTGTCAGCAACAACAAAGGCAACAACTAAGTTTTATCTCAATTGGCTGGTATCACCTGTATGGATCCTTTTTTTCAATTATCTTCTCCTCTTAGCGAAGTTCGCATTGATATGCATATTTCAAATTTTAAAGTTTTTGGTGATGGGTACACGTAGGAAAATGGGTTACTCTTACATTTTGGTTGTGTTAAGTTCATTGTTGTTGTCAACCCTCAGGGGTTGGCCTGCTGGCAATTGACTTGAGCCTTGGGGTTTGCTCCCTTTCAAGGTCTCAAGTTCGAAACCCACTGGGTGCAAACAATTTCTGAGGGCCATCGGACTGGGTAAAACCTGAATTAACCGTGGTGCACTTGCGGGAAACTCCTTGCCGAGGGCCTGTGCACCCCCGGGATTAGTCGGGGCTCAAAGAGACTCGGACACCCGGTGCAAATCCCCCAAAAAAGACAAAAAAAAAAGTTTTTTTCTTTCAGTTGCTATATTCTGATTATCTATTTGGATCAATCTATCGATCTGGCTGTAACACTGAATATCGTGTAGCCAAACATTTATAAAAGCAAAAAAAAATATGTAATATCTATCTCCATTGAAAGCAATCTAGTTCATTTTTTTCTAAAAAAAAAAAAAAAAAAAAAAAAAAAAAGTTCATTGTTGTTGTCATTGTAGCTCTTATTATGCTGTCATTATCATTATTGTTTATTATTCCTAAAGTGTTGTTAATTCATCCTTGTCAAGCAATTTTCAAGTGTAAACTTGAAATAAAAGAAGCCCCCAAGGGCCTTGGTTCTTAGGCAAAGGTTGTACAACAAGGGATGTGGGATAGGCAATATCATAAAATTGAATCCTGTCCAGTGAACTAAGTATGGTGTTTAAGTAGACAGGGATCCCATTATCCATTGGGTTACGTAGATGAAAATATCAGAGTTAAGAAAATAAATTTATAAATTAACATACCAAATAGTTCAATGAATAACATATATTCCCCCGAGACATGACAATGGACCTCTCATTCAATTTTTAATCATCCTCCTCTTCTTTCTAGATATAACTTTAGGGAGACATCCCCTTTTTGCTGGATATCATCATAATTATCAAAATTATGACTTCAGAAAAATATTTTCGTAGTCTTAAGGAACTAAGATTCATTATTTCAACAGATAAAGTCACTCAACTCTCTAGCTTATTTACATTTTCATAAGTTCTGTACATTCAATCATTTTTCAGTTTACAATCTATTTACTTCACTTATTCATTAATATGCTAAATAAACTAGTAGAATTGGTATTTTCTCAAGCACATTAAACGTTTTTTCTGCTGTTTAACACGTATATGCCATTGACAATGGGAACTTGGATGTATAGGTAAAATGGAGTTATATTCTGGAGGGATCGTTGCCCGAACCACCGACTGCTGTTCTCTTGCATGGTATTCTTGGCAGCAGGAAAAACTGGGGTAATGACTCATTTAAAGATTTGTAACATTTCGGCACAACACACAAATGTCTTGTGTATTCACTGAATTATCATGATTCTTTCGGAGTGCCTTGTTTCTCAAATTTCTTATCCTTGTTTCTCTGAGCATATATTAACATTGCACGTGCAGATTTCGGTCAAGTCTTCTTATGTAACTAGCAGTTGGAATTTTGCTTGAATGGAGAATATTCCAACACCAGAATGTCTTAATGAAATTATTATCATTTCCAAAACAGCAAGGAGTTGTAGAAACTGGAAACTAATTCATGTACCATCTAATTCCCTCAATTTTCCAAATGGCACGGAATAATTCTTTCCTTATCCATTCCGTACCTCTTTATGAAAATAAATTACCCATTCCATATTTCCATCTGCACAGAGTAATGTTCTATGTCCTTAGTTTTCCATCTTAATGCTCTAAATAGCACAATTGTTACACCTAGTAGCAGCTGATGCTGGTAGAGTTCAATTTGTTTCAATTTTATTAGTGATTACTAATTAGGACCATCTTAGCTAAACTTCAGAAACTCTTTCTTGGATAGGAAGAACTTGCTTTCATTTAGCAGAAAAATTAAGGGAGTGTTGTGGCAGAAATACTGGAAAGGACATTCCATATTTTTTTTTCTTTTCACCCGACCATGAACCAAGTTTCATGATGCATCATGCTTATTGCTCCCTGTGAATTCTCCTTTTATCTTCAAGTACAATGGGTTTACTCAAATTCTGTTTCCCCCTTTTTGTTTTGATATCTAACTGTGTTGCAAGTTCTTCTGCAAAGTACTTCAGAATCCTGATAAAGAACCTGTAGTTTGAGGAAGTTCATATTACAATAAAATGTAAAACTATTTGCTTGTGGAAAAGAACGATTTAGAAGTGTCTCTATTGCTGGAGTGCAAGGGAAATCCACATCTTGTGGCATAGAGGTTCTTATTTCCATAGAGAATTACTAGTTAATTGCCGACTTACTATTGTTTTAGATGGTTTTCTTATAATTTCTATTATTTTTATTTTTCTTAATTCCTCCAATCTGCTTAAACAATTTTCCTTCTTCAAGTTTCTTATCGTCAACCTTTTTCCATGACAATCTCAAATTTTCAGGAAGCTTTGCTAGGAGATTGGCCCAAGAATTTCCGAAATGGCAGGTAGTAGAGATAAGCACTAATTCTTATCCCTTCTTATATACGCAGTATCTTAAAGAGTTTTGCATTATGATAACTTGTCCCAATTGGACAGGGAGTGTGTTTTGCTGCATGTTGTTTACTGTTGGTTAATTCAACCCCATTTTCTTCTATATTTGATCTGTGAAGAATGAAGAGAAAGGAAGATTTGATCTGGAATTAGTACCCTTGAGAGATTGTCTTTTTTTATATTCATAAAGCTTGGACACATTGAAATGCCCAAGAAGATTCTTTAATATAACCATAGATTAGGCAGTTCCCAGGCTGCTCAATTAGTGGTCTATGAAAGGGAAGGAGGTTCTCAGGTTCAAATCCCTACGGAGTCAAAAAATACTATGGTGATTTGTTTCCATCAGTCTAAACCTTGGTTGACAGGGTTACCCGTATCTGCGCTAGTAGAGATAGCAGGTACCCAGTGGAATAGTTGAGGTGAGCGCAAGCTGGCCCGTACACCACCGTCATTAGAAAAAAACATAATCATAGATTATATAAAAACAGCACCTGAGTGTTTTTGTTGAACAGTGGACAAGTGACCTCCTCTTCTTTGTTTTTCAATTCTTTCCTATATTGAGCTGCTTACATTTTATTACTAATATGATACGTCCTAAAAAAAAATTCTTTTTGGTTGTTGGAAGACAAATATAAGCACAAATTCAATTCCAAACGTCATAGAAGTCATTAATTAACATCCTATAGAAACTCTTTTGGGAACAATTAGTTTGGAGCATAATTATGTTGGGGCAACTTTTGTTGTAGGGGTGCTGTATTGTATGTGTCTAAGCATCAAGTCCTTGCCTGAAAACAGTGCTCTCTTTCATTGATTTATTTGAACAAAAAGCTAATATTAAAACAAATAGTGAAGCTTTAGAAATTAAAACAAAAACATATGAAGCTCCCAATTTTTTTGGGGTTCTGATGTGCTTTATCACCCTCCTGAGAGATGCAACTAGAAACAGATTGTGATGTATTGAACTGTTCTATGTGAGCTTGTTTGAGTTATCTTGAATATTTTTCATTAACTCTTGGAAGCTACTATTAATTGCGGTCACATCATTCTTGAACCTATCTTTTCTCCTCTTTGTGGGGATGTCATCTTGAATTCATTTGCTTTTGACACCTTTCGCCAGTTGTAGTCCTCAAACTCACGTTCTTCTTTAACTGATTGTCGATATCTTATGGTTAACTTGTTTTGATACGATATTTGGGTGATTTGTTGCGGACAGTCTTACAGTAGATTTACTTTTCTGCAGTTTCTCCTGGTGGACTTGCGGTGCCATGGTGATTCAGCATCTCTCAAGAAGAGAGGCACACATACAGTTGCATCAGCTGCTCTTGATGTCCTAAAGCTGGTATAGTTTCTTGACCATGACCTGTTGCACTCTGCACGTACTGTATTTTCTTGAGTGCCATTTATATGGCATCCGTATCACTAAGCTTTTTGTGGGGCAGGCATGGAAATTTTTTACAGACATTAGCAGTCAGTCCTTGACTGTGCTTCTATTTGATTCGTTGAAGTTTGGAAGAGCATGACCAATTGCATTATTCTCAAAAATCAGAATACGTTATATATTTTTCTTTTGATATTGATAAAAATAGTCTTTCTGCAAGTAGATATGGGTCTTGCATGCACACTTGTGCATGTTTACATGTGTCATGTGGAAACATTAGCTATTGTCATGTCATCCTAGAGGCCTCTATGATTGATGTTGTTCCTTCCGTTATTGTTTTAACTTTTTTGCCCTCATAGTTGACTTGGAATTCTAATTCTTTCAGTTATATATCCATTTCCTACTTCATCCCTTTTTTTTGTGGGATCAGTTCTCTACTTTGTCAAGTAGACAACATTCATTATTATTGGATTCTCCCATTACTTTCCCAACTGCTTTCAAATTTTCAAAGAGGGGACTAGCTTCATCTTCAAACCCATGAAAGTGAAGCTTTCTTCACCCATCTAAAGGCATCACATCTACTGGTGGTTTTACAATGACTTGCATGGCTTTTTCATCGTCATTACAATGCGGTAATGAAGTGTCAATTACAAGATTTTCGCTACATGTGTTGTTTGGACTGAATCACAAGATTTTTGAGTGTTAGTAACCTCTGTGCTCCCCTTGGCTTGATTGGTCTAGGCAATTGACCTGTGCAACCTAGGTGAGAGGCCAAGATATGCGCATCATGTGATTGTTTCCACATCAGCTAGCACCTCACCATTTCTTTTTGATAAGGTAAATAATTTTATCAATATTGGGAATCCCCACATACAAGAAGTATATCAAGAGGCAGAGAAACCTACACTAAAATATGGTTCTCTACAAAAGTCACCCACTCATCTAAACAAACAAGAACCTATTTGTGCAACAAAAGAAACTAGAGACAAGAAGCTGCTCTTCACATGTACAAAATCACCCCAACCCCTTCGAGAGCTCTCCTATCCCTCTCCCTCTCCCTCTCCCTCCGCACAACTCATATACGTCTCTGATAAATGTCCTGGCCAACTATCTTCAATTGAGGCACTTGCAGACTGCAGTACTTGATCACCGTATTTATGAATAATCGGGGAGGATTTCCAATTGATTTTATAACTTATACTTATTGAAACTATTAAGTATCTTTGGATGCAAGAGCAAGCGCACTTGCTTGTCCTTTTCTTATTTGTCCGTTTTCTTTTACCAACTTATGCTAATGGTTGATTCCATATCACTGAATCATTGGCCAAAGTTATCCATGGAAACCTATAGTCCTATACACTCTCAATATTTGTAAAAGAAAAAAGCTTACGTGCTGGTAAAATTTTACTTTATCCTGCAATACAGGGGCAATAGATGTGGTGATATACCATTTCAGTTCAGTGGTGTGTCACTTATGATTCTCTTGTTTTTCTGATTTTGGGTTGGGTCAAATGGTTCCTCATTTTGTCTCTTCACTTCTTGCCTGAGATGTTAACACTATTATGGTAACACATTGCTTGGGCTCAATCTTTGTTTCTTCTTTGTCTAGCTTGGCCAGCTCAGACTGACTCCCCGAGTTGTAGTTGGTCACAGCTTTGGAGGAAAAGGTAACTTTTAGCTTATTACAGTGGAAAGCTACTTGGTGAAATCAATTGATATTTTGTTGTTCAGACATTGATCTTTCTTATTACTATGCAGTTGCATTGAGCATGGTTGAGCAGGTTCCAAAGCCCCTTGCACGGCCAGTTAGAGTAAGTATTCTATATGAAGACTGTAAAAGATGCTTGCAGTAATATCAAACTTGTGAGTGGTTAAAGCAATGTTAAGAACTCAGTTAAGGCAGTATATACCATTTGCTTCACAGTTCTCTCATTTTAAATTGGTGATATCGGTACTTGGTCTTTACGCATAAGTATCCCGTAATAAAATTCTACAAGCATACCTGAGGTAATATCAAACACTGTTTCAATATAGCTTAAACTCGTGAGTGGTTAAAACTTAAAAGTAATGTTAAAAACTCAGTGAAGGCAATATACCATTTGCCTTCCAGTTCTCTCATTTACATACGATGATTTTGGTAATTGGTTTTCAGGGATGATAATTTTCTTTTCTGATGCACTTTCTTTGGTCTTGCAATCTATTTTGCCATCCTTTGTTTTTTTTTTTTCTTTCCACTCCAAATTCTTAGAAGTAATTCAAACTAATTGGGTCATAGGTCTGGGTTCTAGATGCTACTCCAGGAGAGGTTCGAGCTGGTGCAGATGGAGATGATCATCCAGCTGAATTGATATCATTTCTGAGTAAATTACCAAAAGAGGTGAGTCCTTCTGGTGATTTCAGTTTGTATAAAAATGTCTCCATGTATATTGCTTTACATGAACCTTAACAAACTTTATTCTCTCTTATTGTCAACTCTCCATGATATCTTTAGTGTGTCAATATAGATACTTGTTCCTTTTAGGACTTTTGAGAAGAAATTGGGGTGGGATGTACAGTGGGCCTCTTAGTATGTTCATTCTCTGATGTGTATAGTTTAAAAGAGCAAAATAGGATTGCATTCTGGAGATAGAATGCGTCATGTTTTTATTTTTTTTGTGTGTACTTCTGGAGTCGTAGGACATCACTTGTATAAATATTTGATCAAAATTGTGGATGGCTGCTCCTACATATAGAGTTGAGATTTGCTTAATTCTTGTAAACAATAGCTATCTCCCTCTTTGGTAATAAATGTTTCACCTGTCCAAAAAGAATTCGCTAGAACTACTTTAGGTTTAAGGTATGATTGATATTTAATGTAATATGCTTACAACGACAAAGTAGTTTTTGGTGGGAAAAGCTTGTCCATTAGTTTGGAAGTAGAAGCTGAATGTGTCACTGTGTCAGAGCAATGGAGAACAAGCCTTTATCCTTCATATTTTACGTTGCTTCTTGACTAATTCTTCTGTTCTTGCATGTTGATATTGTTTGGCACTACTCTTGGTTTATAACTTGAAATAGCTTACAGTGTTGTTTTGAAACTTTATTAGCCTAGGCTATACAATTCACTCACTCAAATGTTGTTTATCCTTCTCATCTCTCTCGTTCTCTCTTTGTTTTTTTACTGATATATTCACATAATTTGTATTGACATCAATTCTTCTTATGAATAATATTTTTCAAGGAAGGTCTCTTCAAAACGAGATATTGTGGAGGCTCTTATACAAGAAGGTTTTTCCAGGGATGTTGCACAGGTATCCCCTGGCCTCGCATATTTTTCTTTCTAGGAATTCTGAAAGGTTTAACACTTAAACTTCAACTTTGCAAACTTAAATTGCTGTATAAGCTAAGGCATTTTTCTGCATCTAGTGAGGCACTGAGCTTGATATTGAGTAACTGAGGAATGATATCTCTGAAGTTCGTTAGAAACATTATGAATGTACTTCTTTAAGTTGTTGTAATGTGTTCCACTCTTATCAGTGCACGGAGAGTGAGCCAGTATATATCTCTTGACTACTGTGAAAGAAAAAGAGAACGATGATTTAGTAGGCCTACCAGATGATAAGTTGTCCAACACAAAAACGGAAAAGAACCGTACCACAATAGTGACACTCCCCAGTCTCTCTTAGTATATTGTAATGGACCTATAGCCTTAGTATGAAAGGCAGGAGAATCCCCTATCTCAAATGCCTCTGACATGTCTACCTGGGTCCTGAAAAGATATATGTGATATGCCCACTGGAAACAATTGCCATATTTGGGGAGAAACTTCTAATTTTACAATATCTTAAGCCCCATAGTCAACTCTAACCAATATAAGTCCTTTATAGTAGCAATCAATCTCTTCCACCTTTCCTTTCTAAAGACAGCTTATAGAAAAACATTGGTAGTCTTGTTTTTCCATATGATTTATTGGAAATGATGTTCTTGAATTTTGTTGGTCAGAATAAGAGACACAATATTTCACTCTCCACCATTCAAAATTTAAACTGTCTTTACTCAAGGCTGGATTCAGAATTTAGAGCCCACGGGTTCAGAATTCTTGTGCGCCTATTATTCCTGTAATGCAGCATGTAATTGTTTGTAAAATAAATTTAGTAAAGGAGTATATCATGCAGTATATCTGACTAAAAGTTCATCTATAAATGCCATCATTCCATCGAACAGTGTTCATTACCATATTTCTAACTGTTAATTTGCTTGCGCATGAGACACGAGTTGTCCCAGTTCTCATTTTTTTCCAACTGACGTCTGATGTTTCCTTTGTAAATTTTGCAGTGGGTGGTAACTAACCTTCGACAAACCAACACTGCTGGTTCATCTCCTTCACCTTTGTCATGGGTGTTTGATCTCAAGGGTATTGCTGACATGTATCAATCATATGAAGAAACAAATCTGTGGTAGGTTGCTCATGTCAGTTTGAAGTAGCGGATTTTTGTATGATCATTCTTTTGGCTTCTTGTTCATTCCTTAACTGTTACAAGTGTGTACCAGTTGCCCAATACTGGCGTAGTCTGGACATGTACTAATAGTGGTTCAACAAATCACAAACATGCACACCCTCTTTATCTTGTTGCTATAAATAAATCAAAAGATTTAAGAAGAAAACATGGAAATGTTGACAAGTTGCAGGATATTTTTTGACAAGATTAACTTTCAACATTAATATAAGAATAGCAAGACGATCAGGAATTTTTCTTCTACGGGCAATGTACTGGGGGACTGGTCGCTCAGCTCAATACCTAGCACAGCTATAGAAAAAAAAACTAAAAGGAAAGTGGAATATCTGGTATTATTGGAGCCTAAAATGTATTACGTATTGACATGCTAAGAATAAATGTGCACTGTAATAACTTATTTTATTCGTATGATAATGAATGTGTGGCTTTTGCAAGGACTAAATTGAAGTTGGTTATTAAATACTTAAATTGTAGGTGAGTGTATCAGTGGTATATTTCATATCTTTTTTGTGTTTTGTCACCAAGCTTCTGGTGGATCAAATCCATGGCTCATTCCCCAAAAAAGGAGGAAATACTAATTGCAAGATCTTCTTGCAGGAAAATTGTGGAAGATGTTCCTCGGGGCGTGCATGTTAACTTTTTGAAAGCAGAAAGAAGTCTGCATAGATGGGCCCTTGAGGATATTAGAAGAATCCATGTTGCTGAGGAACAGGCTGTAGAGGAAGGAGGTGGAGTCGAAATGCATGTCCTCGAAGATGCAGGTCATTGGGTAGGTTGCTTCTTTCATACACATTTCTTTCTTCTGTATATATGTATTTTGTAAGTTCTCAAGATGCAAAGTGTTTATTTTAAAATGTGCATCAGAGTTGGAAGCTGGTAATTTATCATTCTTCCTCCCTTTCAAATTATGTACTGTAGTTTGACTACGATTGGAGTTTAAGAAAGAAAGAAAGATAAAGACTTTTGGAACTTGTGTCTTGAACATGTCATGATGTTTCTCTGGCTATAAAAACATGTCATTTAGGGTAAAATGAAAAGTTAAAAGTTTAAACTGTCTCCAAATATAGAAATGTGTCATTCTTCTTTGTATGGACTAATAAGGAAATAATGCCACATAAAGTGGAATGGAGGGGGTACCTAGGTTGACTCGAGTTCTTAAAATACCCGATGAATTGTGTCTCGGGGACTGATGGCCTCATCATTCCTTCTAGTGTTGGACTATCTACCCTCTTCTCCCAAACTGATGATACAGAGAATAGCTAACCTGGTTGAATCTGCAAAAAATTACTTTTCAGTGTTATCTGTAGTTATTATTAGATAACGTTATTAATATTGATATCATAGTCTGCATCTTTTGCTTCCCATTATACGTCTTTGAACTATGTCAAGCAAAGCTTCTAGGAAGACAATTATAATTCTGACAGACAACAATGAACTTAGGGTACATTTTATTTGCTGTTTACATAAATTGCACAATTATGCATCACTTGATCCTTATCCTAATGACAAGTATGTATCTTTTTTCCAGGTACATGCTGATAACCCAGATGGGCTATTCAAGATCCTTTCATTTTCCTTCCACGGATTTTAGGCTAAAGGAATTCTGGCATTGGTCATATGACCTGGAATATCGGTTGTGAACCCCTTGCAACCTATAGATTGCAGAAAGATCCATTTTTTTTTGTAGTATAGTGTATATCATCTCATTCATTGTGATTTGCTTGTTCTAGAATGTGATGTGCAGAAATTAGATTGGTGAGGCTATTTCACCTTCAAAGCTGAGTACACGATACAGAATTGTGCAAAGAATTTCTTACCAGTCATGTCCTGTTGGGTCATTAAACACCAGCTTTACTGGGTAATTTTCCCTCTAAATGTAAAGAGAATTTATCCTCTTCAAATGAATATGATTCTACCAATTCATACATCAAATGGCAATCTGGAAACTATGGCACCACCAGTACCTATTGCAAATCATTTGCCTGACTTGGATATAGGGGCATCTAGTAGCTGTTTCCTCTGAAGGGGTGAAAGACTAATCGAACCATCTAATAGCTGGCACCCTCTGAAGTTTCCCTCAAGATAAATGGAGCTTGCGTGTGAGTTCTATCAGGTAAAGCAAATGATTAGAGGCCTTGAGGGTGCAACACCCTCGACCTATTCTCAAACTTTAAATAAGTAGGATTGTGTCACTGCACATATCCTTGAACAAAGTAAAAACTCGGGGGTTCCAGCAAGCTACTGCTACAGCCTACAATCATTGCTTTTCATTGAAATATATTATGTGAATGAAATAATTACCTGTGCATATCTATTGAAATCAGAATCACTCATGAATGTGATTGAAGTGATAGAACTCTTTGGCTTTTAAAGAATAGAGAAATAAACCTCCCAAATTTTTTCCCATCGAAAAACCAAACCCAAGCATTCTTAAATAAGCCAAGTACAACTTTTTATTGAGCCGAGTGTTTGTTGTATCTTGTGAACTCTTACAATGATATCCACAGAATCTTAACTAAAGAAAAAACATAACCACGCTAAAATTAAAGTAATTACTCGACCTACTACCTTCAATCCTGCAGAACTGGAACAGGCCCCATACGTCTCCGAGGAGAAGCAGATGGATGCTGAGGAGAGGATGAACCAGAAAGAGGTTGTCTCCGAGGAGATGACGACTCGGAGGAAGGCTGTCGTGGAGGAGAGAATGTCTCAGGAGTAGGCTGCATCCGAGGAGGAGAGGATGACTCGAGAAGGGGCCTTCCAGTGCCAATGAGGGAAGTTTTCCGAGCACTTTGGTTTGAAAGTAACAGCCGAAACGTCCATTGGAGAACATTTGGTGTGAATACTCTATAGAGAAGGAAAATGTCGTACCAACTCGGATATTTCACATATGGATCTCCTCGGCATGCCCCTGATACAATCAACTTCGCAAAGTCCTCCACTGAACTTCCAGATGCATGAACCTTGAATGAGAATGCAAGTAACAACTTTAATTGCACGGAGATAAAATATTACCAAGAGTTCCAAGAAAACCAGAAATTAAAGGTTAATGAAATCCATGACAAATGAGAAAGACAAATGTAGGTTATACGATCTTTCCCGATTCTTAAACAGTATTAACCCTGTGTACAGTTTAAGTTCTCAGTTCAATCATGTTCCTATCAGTTCATTCTAATTTAATACTTAGGACCAACTACAAGAAATTGTGCAACAATGGTCAATACAGCCGGTTAAACTTCAGTATCAATATCTTCATTCTGTCAATACTAGTACACAATCTTGGGCAAGTAACACAATTTTTGCTCGGAATAGAGAGACTTACTTCTCTTTCTTCCTTCCACTGCATTTCAGCACCTTCCTCTAGCATGAATCTTCCACCTGTCATTTCAGTCCCAATCCATCCGTGTGTCGCTATTGTGACCCCTACGTCACCGTTCACCTCAAATCTCAAGGTCTCATAAAAATTTACAAGTGCTGCTTTCGCTGCCTATATTATAAGACGACACATATATTATCATCTCTCGAATGAAAAGTACAACAAAAGAACCACTTGGGGACAAATGAAATAGGGGGCTGTCGAAGAAATATTGAGTAATTCAATTCTCAAACTGGACGAATTCCATTTAAAGAAATAGATAGCAATGGTCAGAATTACTAACTGCATATAAGCTCATCCTTGGCAAGGGCAACCAACTCTCTACTGAAGCATTCACTATGACTCGGCCTCTGCTTTGTCGCAGGTAAGGTAGTGCAACATAGGTAGGATACACATTTCCCCAAAAATTGATATCCTGAAATGGACAATATTCAGACATTTACAAATTTGAAAGGTTTTGGGAGTAAAATGCAAGTGTTGTACCCCTGCAACAAGATACTTAGAGAAAAATCATTCTACCAATACATTAGCGTCAAAGCTAAATATGAATAATTGTGGATGATCCTGAGTAAAAGCTCCACATACCATCAAAATGGGGAAGACATTTGTATCTGTGGCTTCTTCTAGGTAGAAGGTATGACCCAAACTTGCTGTATTTACAAGATGATCCACTGAAAATAGGGAAATGAACGGAGATTGTCGTCAGAATAAAATTCAGACAACCTTTTGGTTACTAGGTGTTATTCTCCGAGATTTAAACATACCAAGCTATACACGCTACTATATCCATCCCAATTTAAGTCTTATTTTGCTTTATAAATATCAATTGACCAATGCAATCAGAAACAAATTCATCCGTCTCTAGAACATAACTTGGAGTCTGAAACTACATAACAAGTTATGTAAGTTGCAACTTTTTGTTTCTTCAAAATAGTTGTAACATTTTGTTGTGTTTCCTAGACAAATAGTTGTATTTGCTTAATGAGAAATGAAATAGGACGTAATATCTCTAGATAGAAGTAGTACTCAGTAACATCAATGTCACTGTAAAACTCGACGCTAGAAAGTTCAAGAAAACATTCTTAACTAGAATGGACAACTACCTTGCCAAATGGGACTTAAATTATCTCTGCTTTAAAAAAAATGACTGTTTGATGAAACTTATCTATGCTATAGTCTGTTCGAACTAAATCATGAAAAGGAAATAACAGAGAATATCATTTCACTAACAGTGAGAGGTTTGACTAAAGCATATGTAGGTACTCGGGCCACATTATATTCTTGGTATTTTTGACTACTCAAAAGGTCACATTTTCACATTTTGGTTTGACACAGTGCGAGCGGTAAGCTTACGCTTGGTTGGTCGAATTCCTCAAAATCCCAGCGTCCACACTGCTTTCTCATTTCAATGAGAGAAGGTGTGTTAAACTACATACTTAACACTATTTACAACATAAATTAAACTGGAGATACAACAAGTGGATCCAGCAAATTACTTACCACGCCCGTATAAGTTTACGGTCTCAGTGATGAATCTCCTACAATCAGCTTCCTTTACAACATCTGCAGCTGTTATGAGAACACTTTTTGCACCTAATGCCCTGGCATTCTCGCTAATTCCCCAGAGTCTGGTTTCTCTTCGTGCAACCAGAACTAGATGAGCTTTCTTCTTTGCATATTCATATGCAATTTGCTAATATAACAGAGTAAAACCAAGTATTTGTCACTTGTTCAATACTGTTCATGCACAAGAAGAATAGAAAAATAGCAAGTTTGGGCTTCTTTAATTTCAATAACTAAATTCGTTTAAATTCCACAAATAACTTAACAATACTTATATCCATTGCATGCTAGGAATTTTTACTCAGAGAAAGAAATGAGTGTTGCCCAAAATATAAGAAACCAATTTTTTTTTATCGAAATCGAGTAAATAAAAAATTGAATCAGCTTATCTTGATGTTAATACCATAATATATAACAAATACAGACATTCAATTTTCAAGTTCCGAAAACTGGTCCATAGCAATTTTTTGGGGTTTTTGAGATTTTCACTCACAAAATTCTAAGTTTTTTCCGAGTAAAATGCATGCCCAAACACAACTTCAAGGTACAAAAACTCAAACTTTCAATTTTCAAATTTCAACTTCAAAATCTATGGCCAAATCGGAGCTGAGTCTAATTAAGCTATAGCTCATTTTTTTTACCTCTCCAATACCAGAAGAAGCTCCAGTGATGATGACGATTTTGTCCTCCATGTCTTCACCAAAGAAAGAGTTGTACATCCTCTCACAAGTGTTGATGAAATACAAAGCAGGCCATGAAAAGGCTAACATAACCAAACTTGCTGGTGGCACCACAAAATTCAGCACTGAATTCACCAAATCCATCATTTTTTTTATGATAAGTTCAACAACAAGATGAGAAAAAAAAAATGAGAAGAAGAGAACAGAGGGCTGTTATAATTTGTTGTTGATTTTTGGGGATATGTGTAGAGTAGATAGAGTTGAGTATTAACAACAACATGCATGAAGTTGAACACGTGCTTTAAGGATTTGGTGACGAATGGAAGGGACTTGTTTTTGGAAGTTAATGCATGAGATCACAAGAGTCATTATCTGTTTTGAGTTATATCTTCTCACTTCAAACTGCTAGCTGGAAAACCCCATACTTTTTTTTTTATTTCTTTTTGCTTAAAATTTGTATTAATATATTTATATTTCAAAGTATAATCAACAAAATTATAAATTTTAAGTTTAAAAAAAAGGTTAAAAATACCTCTTATATATATATATATAAAAAAAAAAACACAAGGCAAAAGGAAATTCGCAAGATATAAGTTTAGTTAAAGTTATCATCCTGAACATAAGTTTAATGATATTACGTTTCAAATATAAGTTTAGTAATACAAATTATATTCAAGACAAGAAATTATGTCCAAAACACAAGTTATGTTCAAGATATAAGTGAAGTAATGCAAGTTATATACCTAAACATAAAAGAAATTAAGCTTAAGGCACAAGTTATGCCCCAAACAGAAATTTAGTGGCCTAAGTTATGTTAAATGACATAAGTTTAGTAACACAGATTATACAACAAAACATTGTTCAATGTCCAAGGCATAACTTCAGTAATAAAAATTATGTTTTAAGACAAAAGTTCTCTAAAATGCTCACCCTCCAAATAATTTTTTTTGCTTGAGGCAAAATATTTCCTAAAAGATTTTGCTTGAGAAATTAGTTGTGACCAATGAATTTAGGTCATAATAATTAAAAGTACTTTATCTTATAAATTTTTATGAAATAAACAATAAAAACAAAAATTAAATATCATAAATTTAAAAAGCAAAAATTAAATAACACTCTAAAATAAGGACTTCCATGCAAAAACTTGATTCTGGGACGATCCGAATATGTGGGTCAACTGATTTTTGGCAAAAATTTAATAGTACTACATAGATAATTTTATTTAAAGATTCAACTAATCTTTTGTTGGCGTATTAATAAGAGCAATTTTTACATATATCAAACATAAAAATCATATTTGTATGTTATAACTATAATTTGCATAATTGCGCCCCATAACAAATTTTATGTTTGCTATGAAGCTTTTGATTTGTATAATTCACTAGATACATCCAATTTTATACAAATTGTTCAGTTTTGTATAATTCATTTATACATTGTAATTTGTATAATAAGATCTGTATTGTATAATTATAAGTGTATCGGACGAAAATATATGTATTTGTATTTCTATATACACTTTTCTCTGGCTTTATACAAACACAAACACATTTTATACCAAAATGTATAAAATGACTAATTATATACCGAAAATGGCTAATTGTATATCGAATCAGATGACAAAAAAATGGGATGTTTGCTGCGAATTACAAATAAAATAAACTGTGACTATAACATTCAATTTGAATTAATAGTTTGTTATTTCATACAATTTTCCCTATTAAATTTCCGCGCGAGGCACGAATAATTTTACTAGTACAATAATAAAAATAATTACTAGGCAAAAAAAATAATATCATATATTTATATAAAAGAGAACCCTAGGCCCACCTACGTGACGCCACCATAAATCAGAATTCCCTTTCAATTTATTTATTTCCAAAACTAGCCTTCCCCTTTCATGAAAAGTTGTGACTTTTATGAAAAGTTGTGACTTCTATGAAGAGTTGCGACTTTTATGAAAAAATATGACTTTTATGAAAGATTGTGACCTTTTCGAAAAATTGTAACTTTTCCAAAGAGTTGTGACATTTCTGATAAGGCACAATAAAGATTTGTTCACACTACTCTTTATATAACATAGTTAGAGCCATCAAAATGGACTTAACCCATAAGATCGATCCAACCAAATCCGTTATTAGGGTAAGGTTGAGATATAATTTTTCAAGCCATTTAAAACTATGGCTTATAAGCCCAACCCATATAAGTCCTTGGGCCTTGATGCTTGATCGGGGATCGGCCCATAGGCCAAGACTTTTTATTTAAAGGTAACTTAATGAAATTTCACTAGTGTATGAACTAATTACTTAGATGCACACAATGTTATAATAGTACGAATCTTACCAGATTTTGGTGTGTCCAGATACATGGACTCAAAATTAGGTGTAATTTGTTCTAGATACACTCTATCCAAGTGGATTCACATGTATGTAGGATACCTTGATAAATCCCGATTCCCGCACCCTCGCTTTCTTCCCATCTCGCTTGTTATTTTCTTATCTCGCTTGCATATCTGGAATGCATCACACCAAATACATGTATCTCGTGTATCTAGTATCCTAGATACATACTAATCACACTAGATTTTTTGCTAGTGTTATTGAAACAACACCATTGTTTGCCATATTTGATTTGAAAAAAAGAAAGAAGGGCTATCCCGCCCCAGCCCGCGGCCCTTATAGAGTTGGGTTGAGTTTAACATTTTCAGATCCTTCCAAATGAAGGACAGTCCTATCCTAACCCATCAAATTTTTTGACCCGCGAGACTTAGGCCGGGTGGGACTGGACCGATCCTTTTCGATAACTCTAAACATAGTGAAGCACAGTTCCACTATAACCAAGGTGCATTTCTACGTTACTCTTTTGTATAAAGGGATGTGTCAAGTTATATTCAGGCCAATAAATTCCATAATAAATTTTGCATGGCGTAACAAGTCAAATTCAAAACCATATGATAAGTCAATTAAAACATAAATAACATATTTCAATCAATAAAGTATATTATCTGCAGACCTGAATTGATTATTCTGAAATCTATAATTAATAAAATTGGAGTCATCCATGAAGTTTAAGTGCAAATCAGTTCAAATAACCATGGTGCCTCTTTCTGCAACTGTTATTGTATATTTTACAGTTATATGGAAGTTCTAGACAACTGTTCATCGATATGCCTGTTTCTGACCGACTGCATTTTTAAATTTTATTTCTGTGAAGCAGAAATTCAAATATGGAAAAAGAAGGCAAAATATCTTATTTTATTTTATCCAAAAGAGGGGGAAAATAATACCTATGGCTAACCGTTTTTCTAGGTATTCCCAAACACGCTGGATTACTATACTATTTTCTTGAATAATAAACCTTGAGTACTCAAAAATATTTATGTAAAAATTAAGTCTTTTTCTAATTTTATCACAAAAAATTAATTTTTCTTTTGATAAAATAAATAATGGCAAGTAATAAAACAGTTAAATTTTCTGGAAAAAAAATAAAACTTTTTTTTTTGGAAGCCCAGAATACCCTCATTAAGTGCCCCTTGACCAGCATTCCTGCATTAATCCAACCTAACATAACCTTATTTTGTGTATACTTGAATGTTGAATTTTGTTTTTTGGGCTTCAATGTTGGATTTCTGGTCTGGGTTTTTGATCTTTTAATCTTCTTCAGATTTCTTTCAATCTCTGTTTTTGTCATTCTTGAAATTTTTTGGGTTTTTTCAGAACAATCTTGAGGTATATGTTTAATGGAAATAGAAAACTGGAAAATCAAGAATCTGTTGTGAACTGTCAATTTGGTTAGCTGAATATGATAATACTGAAAGATATTGTGGAAAGTTTGGGTCTTTGGTGGCTAATTATCATTTAGGGTTCAAATGCATTTGTTTGATAGAATATATTGTTGTAGACTTATGGGCTGTATTTGTTCAAAGGGTTCTTCAACAGATCATGATGATGTTGTTGAACATGCAAAGGAAAAAGAAATACAAGTTGATAAATCTTCTGTACAGTTGGTTGCTCCATCAGTAAGGGAAGAGATTAAAGAAATAGTTAAACCCAATGTAACATCAGAAGATAATGGTGTTACAACAAAAGTTGATGATAATGAGAAAACTAGGATTAGGGAGAGGCCTAAGGACGGACGATTCAAGAGACAATCGACGATGGATTTTGGACTGATACGATCAAGGTCTCGAGTTGTTAACATGCCTCATGGTGCAATAGGGGTGCTGTGTGCTGCAGGTTGGCCATTATGGCTAAGTTCAGTTGCACAAGAGGCTATTCAAGGGTGGGTTCCTCGAAGTGCGGAATCATTTGAAAAATTGAACAAAGTCAGTTCTAACGTTATCTTTAAATTGTTACATTTACTGCTTCTAAGTTTCATTGTACTGATTTTATACTTTGAAATGTATAGTTTTCCCAATTTTCGCGATCTAAAGAAGATTATCATACTGATAGAATCAACCATGTGATGTTTGCACTATTGTTTCATAACCCCTTGTTTCCCTGTCCTCTTGAGTGTTTTAGGAACAGGATTTTCTAGATATTTCATTTTGTTACACATGCTCTCAATGTGTCTTTTCACTTCTTTTTGTTGCTTTCAATTTGAAAAATGCATTTTCAGTTTTAATATGTAATCATAATGCATACGTGATAATTTCATAAAACATAAGTAAAGTATGTTGTATCAATTATCTGACTTTGCTTGGTTGCATAATTTTTTCTTGGCGTTAGTTCGGTTCAAGGTAACATGGGATTAAGATTGTGAATTTCTAATTGAAACAATGGATGTCATTTAACTTTTAGATATCTCTCGATATTTGGAACAATGATAACCTCTAATGTTGATTTTCCAATGCAGATTGGTCAAGGAACATATAGTAATGTTTACAAGGCCCGTGACCTTGAAACCGACAAAATTGTTGCAATGAAGAAAGTAAAATTTGTCAATATGGATCCTGAGAGTGTTCGTTTTATGGCGAGAGAGATTTGTATTTTGCGTAGATTGGACCACCCAAATGTAATGAAACTTGAGGCTTTGGTCACATCCAGGATTTCAGGCAGTATATATCTTGTATTCGAATACATGGAGCACGATCTTGCTGGACTTTCATCAGCACCTGGGATCAAGTTCACTGAACCACAGGTATTTCTTCTTAGGTAGGTGCATTATTCTTACAAAGTAGTTTACAAGTTCTTTATATCCTTATGTTGCACAATTTGAATTGCATTTCAGATAAAATGTTATATGCAACAAATGCTTTTGGGACTCGAACACTGTCATAGTCGGGGTATACTTCATCGAGACATTAAAGGTTCAAATCTTCTAATTGGTGATAATGGTGTTCTAAAGATTGGAGATTTTGGTCTGGCGACGTCTTTTAAGTCCAACCAAAAGCAGCCATTAACAAGTCGTGTTGTAACACTGTGGTATAGGGCTCCTGAGCTTTTGCTTGGTGCAACAGAATATGGAGTGGCCATTGATATGTGGAGTGCTGGCTGCATCCTTGCTGAATTATTTAATGGAAAGCCTATCATGCCTGGAAGAACAGAGGTACTCCCATTTCGGGGCTCGAATTCACTCCTTGATCTCTACTTCCCTAGAAAAAATTACAGTTTCCTCCATGCTTACAATCAAAAAAGAGTTTAATCATCAAGCTCTAAATCTAATCTATTTCTAACTTTTTTTCATCTCATTAACGAACAAGCACCTGTTTCTTCATGCATTTATTAACTGAGAGAGTTGAAACAATTTCTAGGTGGAGCAAATGCATAAAATATTCAAGCTTTGTGGTTCACCTTCTGAGGAGTACTGGAGTAAATCAAAACTTCCACTTGCTACTAGTTTTAAGCAACAGAATCCATATAAGCGCGGTATTGCTGATACATTCAAGGACTTGCCTCCGACAGCTTTGGCCCTTGTTGACACCTTACTTTCAATAGAACCAGAAAACCGCGGCACTGCTTCTTGTGCACTCAATAGTGAGGTAATGTCAAAAACTCATCTCTCCCTTACCAACATTATCTTCCTTCTGGAAAGTAGTTTTTCCTATTTTCCCTGAAGAAGAAAAGTATTTCCAACTTTAGTGATTGATAAATGCTGTTAATATCAACCCTATCAACCTGCATATCTATAATTAAGTGGAAGTTTTCTTGTCACTTTCATAGGAACAATTTCATTAAAAAACTGCTCCCACTTAAGAAGGTGAACAATTCCTCAGCGAAGAGCTAAAGAGAAGATGAATTCACATAAACTCAAAAATTTATCCTAACATGTCATTGTTTGTTGCCAAGCTCTATGTCTTTTGTGATGATCTTATGTGACTTGGCTTTCTTGTTTGATGTGAAAAATCAAAGAGAAAAGCTCTTTATCTGATCAATTCATTTGTTAAACATCTATTTTGAAAAAGATTTCGAAACTTCACACTTGTCCTAGCTCGATGATATTTGTTTTTAAGCTAAGCATTTTGCAATGACCTATGTGGCTTGCCACTGCCAATCGACGATAAGAGGCAACTTTGTTGTTTTGTTTTGGGAAATCATTTGTTCAATATATATATATTTGAATACGTTGTTCATCTCCTATAAATTTCACTACCAAAGGAAATGCTTTATATCTTTCTTCTTTGGTTTTACTTTTCAGTTCTTCAAAGCGAATCCCCTACCTTGTGATCCATATAGTTTACCAAAGTATCCTCCAAGCAAGGAATACGATACTAAGGTTCGACATCAAGAAGCAAGAAGGTATACTGCATTAACTGCATAAATACATATTTACTGCTCAGTTATGTTTTCTGAATCCAGCATATGCTACTCATATGTTACATCAATATATTTAATACAACTCATTTCATCTTATGCTACTTAATTTAACGTTGTCGCTTATTTTTTCTCAGTTTTGTTTCTTCTATTCTCCTTTTATATTTTCTATAGTACAATGCTCTAAGCCTCTAGTAAATATTGTTTGAAATTAATAATGTGGGGCTTAGTGACAGTTCAACACAATCATGCAACCCAATTTTGATGTCCACCTTCTTCATTGGGCCTGGCTACTTCTCGGGCTGCCTTGGAGTATGAGAAATATGTTAAAAACTCTACAAATGGAGAGATCGGTTAAAACAAGCTCTCACGGGTTAAATTCTGGTTCCTACTCTGACCAAAATTAAGAGTGACTTGTAATTTTTTTCTCATGCTTTGACTAATGTATGTTTACTATCATGTTCTCCAAAGAAAGTGCAACTTTCTTGTAACCAAACTTTGCTGTTCTTTCATATAGTTTCACAGTTATGTTATCTTAATCACAGGCGAAAGGCTGAGGCTGGAAAAGGACATGGAGCTGAAACAACAAAGAAGTCATCGGGACAAGCAAAGGAAGAACTGGCAACAGAATTCAATGCTCACGGACAGGTTTTATTTTCTTCTAGTTGTCCAAGACTTCTACAGAATATTTACATTTTCTTGCTTAAGACCCCTGTTGTTGCACCAATGACTAATGCAAATAATTGCAGGGACAGACGAGCAAAAGCATCCGAGTGAAATACAATGCTCTCGAGGACAATAGAGCTGGTTTCTCTATAGAGCCACCAGCATTGAGATACGGACTCACTCATTCTAATTCAGTGATCCATCCTAATACATCTGGTTACACATGGACTAACAAAGCAAAGGAGGATTCAAGTGCAATCAATGAACGGGCATATCCCGCTTCCCAACATGGTGTAGAGTTTTCAAGGCAGGGTTCTCACAAGCCTCGAGCTGCAGGAGAGTTTTCAAGCATTCGTTCAAGGAGAGATGATAGGTCATCTGGTGGAGATTCCACGGTGTGTTCCTTAGATCAATAAGTTCCCACTATCTAGCATGCTTTTAAACCCAGAGTTATTAGTAATATATAAACAAACACTCCAACATAACCTCAACTAGCAAGTAAGCACTCCAACTTCGAGAGTTCACATAGACACGTCAACTTGCTCTCACCTGGCAACTAAACACTCTAACTCGTCCCCACTTTGCCTCGTACACACCCAATGCCGACATGACACATAAATTTTGGAGGTGTCTAGATGATCATTTTGTAAGTTGGAGTGTTCATATGACACAATAGAGACGAGTTGAGGTGTCTAGATGTGCATACTCAAAATTGGACTGTTAAGTTGCCAATTGAGGCCAAGTTAAAGTGTCTATCTAAGTATTATGCCTTCCCTTATTCAAAGATCAGTTAATTGATCTGACAGACACAAACGCACAGAGGTCTAATAGTCAAGTCATCAAGGATTCATTTAGAACGTTGGGCAAGATGGTATCAGCTTTACATGTTAGAAGAAATCGATTCATTTTGCAGTGAAAAAAAAAATGTAACAATCCCACACAACACACACAAGCAGAGATATACCATTCTCTGAAGCCTAATGAGTTAAGGCATCCGGTATCCACTCGCAGTTGAGCTGCTGAGTTAGCTTAAGATTATTTGAGAAGAAATTTTGATTTGATAACTAACTTCCTGTTTTTTCATGTGCTGTTTTGACATTTTGAACTTTTCCTCCTTTTTTTAAGCTTTCTTGAGTTTAATTTGGCCCGCCCCTTGCTTCAGGTTTATGTGCCAAAGAGAAGCAGACTCCTGCACTCTGGACCACTAATGCCACAAGGGGGAAGTATGGAAGACATGTTAAAGGAACACGAGAGACAAATTCAAGAAGCAGTTAGGAAAGCACGTCAAGACAAGACAAGGCCCGAATAGAATTGATTGCTCTCTTCTAACGGATGGACTCTCGTATAATTTCACTCTTCTGCACATGAAATCCACATTTATACAGGGCTTAAAAGAAGATATATCTATTATCCATATCAGGAGTAAGGTTCTTATTTAGTGACCTTATACCGTTTGAGGGTGGCAAATTTGCTTTGTGTGGTTTGAAGAATTTGTTATGTTCACAATGTAAATCCATTTCTTCTTTGATATCTAGAAACTAAAGCTCACTAGTTGGTTCTGGATAGTTTTAGAAGGGAACTAAATCCTTTTGTAATATATTCAGAGAATTGATCGAAATACTGTAGTTGAGCCAATATTCAGTTTACTTTACAAAGTTAAAGAAATCAGTTTTATTGCTGGAGCAATAAGCCAAGTTGAAGTTTCTGCATTATGCAAATCAGTCTAAAACTCATATGCATCTCTAGCAAGAAGAATTCAAGTAAATATCTCATTCACTCTTTCTTTTATCCGAAATCGTATTCATAGGAATGATGGATGAAAATGATGAGTATCTACTAGTTAAAAATAAAAACAATTGGTAAAGATATCTAGGCTCGTCGTTTCAAGTATATAGAATGATATATGTTACTTATAGTTGAAATAGAGAAGTTCCATAGGAGTGTTGTCTAATAGAAGGATCCCTATAAAGTCAAAGGTAAGTTCTCTATAGATACATAAACTTATTTTTCATTTTAATTATATTTGATATGATAATAATAAGATTTGAGTTTAAATCAGTGATGATTCATATAGTCAATCCAAGTTTGTCTAGAATTGAGACATAATTATTGTGTTATGTAACAATATTCTTATTCTGTATCCAAAAGGGCGTTAATAGTTGACTTAGAAAATCACTCAACTATTAATATTTTTGTTCTTTAATGTTTCTAAAATGAGTAGCTGACCTTAAGGGTGTGTTTGGTATGAAGGAAAATGTTTGATTTTTGACTTATTTTCTCATGTTTGGTTGGTGAGTAGAAAATATTTTCTGGAAAAGATTTTTAGTGTTTGATTTATGAATGAAAAATGTTTTTGAGAAATATCTTTTATTTATACTAGAGTAGAAAATAATTTTTAAAAACAAACTTAAATTTTTTTCTTTTTGAAGGGGGTGGGGGGCTGATGGGGGGCGAGGGTAGGGGGTGGGGGTAAAATAATAAA
>NW_006239147.1:724142-730836 GCF_000226075.1 Solanum tuberosum | reverse complement strand
GGGCGAGGGTAGGGGGTGGGGGGTAAATTATTGGAGTTCAAAGGAGGAAAATTGAAGTTGAGAAATACTAATTAACAGGAATTCGGGGTAATTTACCCTCATTTAATTGTTCGAGCTACTGATAGGAGTACTTGTAGGCTTGTAGCCATATTAAGATGTTCTTAATTGAACTAGAAATAACCAATTAGGTGGTCTTGTTAGTGTCTGCAAGGAACTAATATAGAATCATTATTCGAGGCTAATTAACATAAATTTAGTCTTATTTATAAAATTGTGAAATAAATTAGAGAGTGTTTTCCCTTGTATCCAGTGCTTGTGCCCATTGATAATTTAGGGGGGACTGTATGAACATTTTGTAACAAGTAATCAAGCTTATAATAATAACAGTTTCTATGTCAAAATTAGAAATTGAACACTAAAGTTGGACAAATAGAATTTACATAAACTATAAGAAACATCGACCAAAAGGACTAAGAAGCAGAACACAAAAATTCCTGATATTGTTTCAAAAACTGATCCTAGCTAGTTAGTATTGTCCACAAAATTAGCTAAAACTGTCCAAGTAGTACCAATTCTTCAGAGCAGCATATCTTGTAAATGCGCGTTAGACTGCCACGATTGTTGGTCCAGCAATAATGTACTCTTACTCTCCCTATATGCATCCAATCTATCATTCAGAGGCACATCATCTAACAAGGCTTCTGTAAGGTCATCAACAAAGTTGGATTTTTCTGTTTCACAAAGTGTCATAGATTCTTCTTGTGTCTGACTCTTCTCCAACAATGTGTAACCCATATCGAACATTTCAGGCACGTTATTTTCTGGCATCACAAATTCTTGAATTTGAAATAAAGGCGCAGTTTGCCCCAACAGACCATTCGCTTCACCAGCAGCCTCTTGAGTGATCTGCTCCTGATGTTGATTAGATTTTACTATTGCTTGTTTAGAAAAATCAAAAGCATTGATCAGCTTATTGTCCGGATTCATCAATACATCGGTATCCATATATTCAGCCAAAGTACCATATATTTCAGGCATAGTTATATTTGACTTGACATTCGCAAAGTCAGGAATCATAGGTTCTTGAATTGGAGAAAAATTATTTAGCTCCCAATTGTTCCTGATTGAAGAGTCCCCACAACCAGTTAGAAGTCCAACACAGTTTGTATTAATTGGCTTTGAAGTTCCGAATATGCATTACAGTCCTCAACAATAAAACCTTGCTGCAAGTGTGCTGGTTCCTTAGGCAGATTATTTTCTGGTATTGTGTTCTCAAATTCCAAAACACCATTTCCTTCACCATCAGCTTCTTGAATTTGCACCTCAACATCATCAACTTCCATCGCTGGATTTTCAATAGAGCATTGATCATCTCTTCATCTGATGAAGACTCTTGAATTTGCAACACTGGTTCAACAATATTGATAGGAGTGATCGCCTTATATTCCTGATCCATCCGCAGCTCAACAGAATTTACCCCTGAAAACACCTCTGTATCCAACTTCTGTTCATCAGAAAAATCCACAACAGCTGTACTCACATTACTACTTTGGGAAGGATTAGCAGAATTTTTCATTTTTATAGCACAAATACAATAATCTCTAAAATTAGAGTTTTTGAACTTTTTAAGAATAGCTTCGCAAAAAACATATTCCTTCATGAGCCACTTTCCATCATCGGGACAACACATCTTAGTATCATAATTGAGACTCTTCTTGCGTCCCATATTCAAAGGCTTGCTCTGTTTACTCCTAACCCATTTCCCCTTATCTTGCTGTTTCCAAGTCCCAAGATTATTACCTACAACTCTGCAAAATCTCTTATCACTTTTATTCTTCTTATGCCTCGGGGAAATAAAGTATCGAAAAATATTATATCGACATAGTCTTCTCCCCCACAATGGCGCCCATAGCCATAAGTTACCCATGGTTCTTGTTTGTAAACATCACACTCCGTAATAAAACCATTGTCACACAAATCTTTTTGAGCGATAAACCTAAGAAGGTATGTGAATAACTCTGAATCTCTTGGATGAAATCGATACCCTTCTTCTTCAAACTCCATCACTCTTTCTTGTATATGATATATATTTTTCAAAGATGGAACAGAGTATAGGGGCTGAGAGGTATATTTTATACAACAAAAAAGTAATAAGGTTGAAGGGAATGGGAACAATTGTACGAATCAAGTATATTTATAGTTAGTCAATTCTTGGCTTGATCGGAAACCCAACTGGTAACAAATTAGGAAAATAAATATTTAGAAACTTACCGCTGTAATCCGTCAGGTCTGTAGTTAATATAATTATCAGTTTAAATAAATCATTAGTTAATTATCAAATACTATAGTTTTAAAAAAGTACAATTAGATAACAGAAAACCCAATTGGTATTAACTTCGGAAAACTAATACTCTTTAGTAACTTACCATATCCAATAATATAACAATATTTAGAAACTTACTGTTATTTTGTTTTTTTTAACCAACAATTTTCAACAATAAAGCAATATCTTGAAACTTGCGATTTTAGTTTTATTTATTTTTTAAACATTTTTTGTAAAAACTTGCTATTTTTATTTTATATTTGGAAATAATTTTCAATATGATATGTGCCTCTGATGGAAATACTTAATAGACGAATGACGTGATTCTCCAATAGTTACTAATGACAATCATTTCTTTTATGAAGTGGACAATTGTTTTCAGAAACAATTTGAATCTGTCTGGTCTAACTGGTGCAAAAATCACTTTTTCTGCCGGAAGAAACAAAAGTTACAAATTGAAGCTCATTTTAAATTAGGTTTTGAGCGTACCCCTCTTGTTATTTCAATAACCACTAATATGAGACTTTTTTCATTCTTCAAACATTTTAAAATTGTATTCCTTGTGCGAAAACACAGTAATCAGGGCCAGCTCTTGCCTTTGTAAAATAAGGCATATACCTTAGGTCCCCAAATTATTATCAAGAATAAATTATGTGTTAAATTTTTATAGAAAAAATTAATTAATTATGATAAAAAATATATTATTTTACCCACTTTAACATTTTTTATACTTCATTAAAAATAAGAATTAATAGTGAAAAGTGTTGAACAAAGTGAATTACAAATTCTTTTATATTTCTTTTTAAATTTTAGTTTCAAGCATTACAACAAACATATTAAAATGGTGTACACCAAGTCATCAACTTTTTGAATCAGATTCTATGGTTCTAACTCTTATCTTTATTTAATATTTGTCAACTTATTACTTATAAAATTATGTTAACAATTCATATAATAATTGTCTCACTGAAAGGATGTTTTCAATGTTGAGTTGATAAAATCTTACCTAAAATCAATAACTGAAAAACAAATATGAAATACTAATAATTTTCATCTAAATAGTGTAAGAAAAGTAAATTTTGAATAAATATGTATACAAGTTTATTTATATTTTAGGCCACAAATTGAAATTTCGCTTTATGCCCCCAATTACGTTGAGCCGCCCCTGACAGTAATCATCAGGTTATAAAGGATAAAACGATAAATAAACATATTCCATCTATTTATCGACTTTGTTCAAGCATGACGACTCAGATATGAAGTCATCTCTTCATAAACTGAATACAATAAGAACAGAAAATTTACTAGAGATCAAGCTCTTTATCATCATTGTTTATTCTTCGTATAGTAGGAATTGTGAGGTGCTACGACATTTGGAGTTTGAATGTTCGAAAAAAGATTTTAGGTTGTGAGGTGCTACGACATCTGGAGTTCCATTCCACAGTAATTCGGCGCATTGTTGGTAGGCCAGCTCAGTGGGATGAACAGAGTTGAAAAACAAGTAATCTTTCACATTTTTATATAACTCATACTCTTTTACCTGCCTCTTCCTTCCACAACTAAGAATCCCTCGAAATGGACCAGTCCCACAACAAGCCACTTCTGATATCGTAAAACCTAAACAAAACAAAAGCACAAGTAAATTGAACCATTCTTTATATAACATTAAATAGATTGATTCCAGACGTTGAATAGTATATCCAACTGATCACATCGGCTCTAACCATTCTCAATCATACAGATGGAAATAAGCAGAGGTGAATCCAAGATTTGAAGAATTCGGGTGCACCACCAATAAGGCTCAAATATAAACTCACACTCTAGCTGGATTCGAACTCAGGTCTCGCGTGTGGTTCCTCTCACTTGTTTCAGCAGCACAATGACACTCCTACGCTCCTCATGAGTGCACGATTAATTATATCCTAATTTCTGCCAGTTTTTCAGGATAGATATACATTACACATGATTTTTTCTGAAGTTAACGGATGCATGTGCACCTCTTCCTCTAGGTGTGGGTCCGCCTCTGAAAACACGTGCTCATCCTCGCCTCCGAATACGACAACTCCTCAAAATAGTCACTCAAGTTTCTTTTATAACTTCAAAATCACTCAACTAACATTTTTATAATTTCAAAGTTTACTCAACTAAGAATTTTCTCACAAAGTCATTATGTTTTTACTTTAATAACCTCAACATCATTTAACTATGACTATTTTACCTACAAGGTCATCCAACCTATTCAATTGATTTTTTATCAGTTATATTTATTGACATAAAACTTTTAACTAAAATCAAAATTATAAAAAATAAAATAAAATAACATATCATTGTTGACCTACAGGCAGTGGCGGATCTAGGATTTAGAGTCCGTGGGTGCCAAATAGACTTATCGTTTAACAATTATAAAAAAATAAAAAATGTGCCAGCTGTTTTTCCTTAAAAAAAACGTGCTTGGAGCCTTTTTTTTCTTAAAAATCGTCTATAGTAAATTTCTCAAAAAAATAGGTACAAATGGGATTTGAACCCATAACATCAGCCTTCTAAAGTTGTCCTCCTACCGTGGCACCACAAACCAGTTTTGTTCTTTGGGTGACACACTTTATATTTATATAAATATTATATATATATATACCTATGTATATATAGAGTTTCCGTCGAAGTTCGAAAATGGCGTAGCACCCCCACACCCCTTCATAGATCCGCCCCTGCCTACAGGCCAAAAATATGAGTAGTATTGATTGGGATCATAAACAAAGTTATCTTTTCCGATCGAAAAAAATGTGGGGTACAACGTACATACAGCTGTTGATTGGGAGTTTTAAATTTTGGTCAGACCTAACCTTTTAATTTTACTTCTATATCATTCTTCAACATTGAAATCCTCCATCTCCGTCTTTTATATTCTTTCTCAGTTTCCATTTCTCAAAACTCAAAAGCATCAAATTAAGCAAAATCTTGGTGTCCTGTTCCCACTCTCAATAACCCAAGCAAGGTCAGATTTCTATTTTTTTTCCATATATTTTACTCTATTTTCTTGACATCAATATTTGGTACTTAATATTCTTTAATCAGATTTTTCTTCGTTATCTTAAACTTCTTTTCTTCTCTGCTTATGTACTAGGCATATTATTCCATTAAGAAATTAAAGTTTTGAGTTGTTAAACTAAATTAGAAATTACAAATCATAAACACTCATCTATCCTAAGATGGGAAGAACTGTACTAATAAAGTCAAAGCGACAACGGAATTTTTTTCAACAAAATAACCGTATGTATATGTAGTGTATTAATATTATATAAATAGTAGGGATAAATGTCTGAAAAATATCTCAATTTTGGTCGGATTTGCTGTTGCGATACTAAATTTTCATGAGGACTTATTACCTCCCTAGACTATTTAATATCGTATTTTAAACATATATATTTGCCTACGTGGACAAAAAAAATAATGAAAAATTAGAAATAGTAATGTGTCCACGTGGGCACATATATACTTTTAAAATACACTGTTAAATAGTTTAGAAGTAAAAAATACGATATTAAATAGTCTAGGGAGATAATAGGTCCTTATGAAAGTTTAGTATCACAACAGCTTCGACCAAAGATGGGATATTTTTCAAACCCCTATCCCTAAATAAATAGTAGTATAAAGTTGTATAGTGTTTTGCCTTGGTGTGGTCTAGGCAGAGCTCCATGGGTGATATTACGTATTCCATTCTCTTGTTGATAAGGATGAATCCTATTATCTCTTTGAATATATATATGATGTATACTCTATATATATACTAGATATGGGACCCCGTGCCAGCACGGGGCTCAATATATGTTACTGTTTCTGTTTTAATTTATGTGGTACATATGAAATTTGAAGTTAATCAATTTTTTAGTATGTTTTTATATATTTTAAGTTGCTAATTATTTGTATTTAGAGTATGTTTTACGTAAATATATTAGAAATCACAATAACTAGCAAGTTAATATAAAAGAAAACTTATAAAAAATTCATTGACTTTTGAAATTTCATTTGTATCACATAAATCAGGACCGAGTAATATATATGAAAATTACATAAAACGTACTATAACTCACAATAATTAGCAACTTAAAATATCTATATATCTATATTTCTCCAATTTATGCGGTATAGATGAAATTTTGAAAGTTAACAAAAACTTTTTATATGTTTTGAAATATTTTAAGCTATTAATTATTATGATTTATAATACTTTTTACATAAAAAAATTATTTATATAAAGTATAAAAGAAAAAATTTAGAAAAAGGAAACATAAATGTCAGCAGAAGTCCAATCTATGTTAATTTATATGTTTTAATTATTGTAATACTGATTGAATTTGGAGAGCCAACTAAAAA
>NW_006239147.1:719758-721086 GCF_000226075.1 Solanum tuberosum | reverse complement strand
TTTTTTAAATGGATAGGAAATTCTATTAAGGTATCATTACGTCATTATTCAATATATTTTTAATATAAATTTCATTTGTTGATGCATTTGTTTAGTACTCCCTCTGTCCCTAATTACTTGTTTACTTTTCCTTTTATAGTTGTCTCTAATTACTTGTCCATTTTGACAAATCAAGAAAGAACAATTTTTTTTACCTATTATACCTTCAATTAAATGAGTAGTTACTTTGAAAATTGCAGAACTTTTCATCTACTTCATAATTAATAGGGGTAAAATGATAAACTCACTATGTCATTAATTGATTTCTTAATAAATGTGTAAATTTAGAAGTGGATAAGTAATTAGGGACAAAGGGAGTATTACAGTTTTATTTGACATTATGAGATATTTCTTAGACATTTAAGGAGAATGGTAGACCGAAATATATATTATATATTAAAGGATGAACTTCATGCAATGGAAGAATTTGTTATTAGCAAATATATTTTAACTTATTTGATAAAAAAATATATTCTTCCTCATTTAATAGATGTAAAATTTGTGAAGGTTTTTTTTTTTCACAAACTTCATATTATTAAGACAAATAATAATAGTACGATTAAACAACAAAGTAAATATAAAATTAATCAAAAATATTTAATTTAAATGATCGCGTGAAGTGCGGCCAAGTTCTCTAATTTAAAACAAAAAAGCAAAATTTAAATGGGTCTACTATAGAATTCCTAGAAATCCAACTTAAAAAATTATGCTAAAAATGGAAAATAAAAAGTGAAATAAATTTAATTGAGAGTTATCCTTCGTCTGTCCCATTTTATGTGAGACTTTTTATTTTTCGAGAATCAAATAGTTTAAGTTTAACCATAAATTTGCGTATGATATCTTAATTTTTTAAATATTTTTTGGAGAAATTAGATAAATAGTAATCGTAGCTTCTAAGAAATGTGACATCATCATTTACATATCCAACTTTTATATATATAAAAAAATAGTTAAAAAAGGAAAAAAAAGTGATTTAAGAAAATTATATTTATATAAATAACATTAATGATGAGATGAAGATTAAGAAAAAACGTCAAATAAATTAGTTGTATCGATGATGATAAAAGTTAAATAAATCATTTTTTCTATTATTTAAATTTTTAACATAAAATTTCCAATCTTTTAAAATAAAAAAAAATGTTAAAAATAAAAATAAAAATCGAGGCAATAATTATTTTAAAGAAAAATATAACCAAAATTGTCAGAAAATTAATTCTTCATTTGGGTTGTTGTATATTTAGAAAGGCACGTGTACAATTAACGAGGCACAATTAATTTTATAGTACAAT
>NW_006239147.1:706480-718407 GCF_000226075.1 Solanum tuberosum | reverse complement strand
GGGTTGTTGTATATGTAGAAAGGCACGTGTACAATTAATGAGGCACAATTAATTTTATAGTACAATTTGAAATGCTTTGTGTACAACATGGTAGTGCCGTGTTCGTGCTTTAAAGTGTCAACTCTAATAAGGAGCCAAATGAGTAATAATAATAATTCTAATAAGGAATAATGAATAATAATAATAATTGCAATGTTAGTCCTTAGTGTTAGTCCTTCTATTAATGTACAATTATTTTTGTCACGTTGTACAACTAATTAATGCAGTCAAAAGTTAATGTACAAAATTGTATGCATGTTGTGCAAGAGTATTAATGCAGTGTTGGTCCTTTCCAACTCTCACTTCTAAATAAGGATAATATATACACATCTGTAAACACTGTTTATACAATATTTATCCATTACCACATTTCATGTTCTTCAATGATCTGAGTTTTTTTCAATCTCGACCAATTCAAAACTGAACTTAAACAGTTCCAAATTTTAGATATGAGATCCTCTCGATCTTTTTAAATCTTTTGATATATTATTTACTTGAAATGATTCACGTCTTGATTTTGCGGTAGATTGAATTTTAAAATTTGAGCTTCGAAGCTCTTCAATGGTGGACTATTCCATTTTTCTTTCACAATACAAATAATATTAAGGTTAAACCCAATAAATTTAAGTCCGGGTAAGAGTGTTGAAGAAAAACCATAAATAAAATATAAAAACATCCAAGGGAAAGGGACTTTAAACAAAACTTGATAAACCCTCAACAGATCCCTTAACTTTTCCTCTTTTCAAGCTTCATTACAAACCCAAGAATGTGTTTGTTTGTAAAAGCTCATGCTGGATTCTTGTAACGTCAAATGCATTTCACCGGAAACAAAAATGAGTCGAATGGCCATTTTTGGGGATAAAAGATTATTGAATTATTTTGAGTAACGAATTTTGACTCAGGGGAACCTAGAATTAATATCTCCAGTAACTGAAAGAAAATATCCGAGGTAAAAGTGTATTGTAGTGGATATATTTGTGACACATAAAACTTTATATGTTACATTACTTTGATAATGTTTTGGTTTGGGTTTTTTTTTTCTTCTCTAAATTATGAAATAATGTTGTTTTCATTTCTTTTATGAAAGGTGACAAAGCAATTAACTCAAGCCATGGAGGTGGTTGAGTCTTGTGGAAAAGCAACTCTTTCTTCGGGAGAGCCTTCAAACAAACATAGTATTACATCAATTTATGATGATGGAGTTGTGGGCTTTGAGAAAGATGCAGAAATTATAATGAAGAAATTGTTACGAGGAACAAAGGAGGGGGATGTTATCACCATCTATGGGATGCCCGGACTCTGTAAAACAACTTTGGCAAGAAAGGTGTACAACAATCCCTATATTGTTGATCATTTTGATGTTAAAGCATGGTGTGCTGTGTCACAAGTTAGCATTGAAGATAATGTGGACAGAGGCGTGACTTGATTCCATTAGTTAGTTTTCAGCTTCATTAGTTAGTTAAGTATAACTAATTCTGTTAGAGTGACAGGTGTACATTTCTAATTGGTTGTAAAGGTAGTTAGGAAATTAGCTGAACTATATATATTGATGTACAGTGCACATGCTCCATAAGCATGATCAATGAATAAGATCATCTCTTTCGTTTCTCCCTATTTCCCCTAAATCAGTTCTCTCCATTCATAGATTTAAATTGAGATTTTGTCATGGTATCAAAGCTACGAATCATCGATTGATTCATCTCTAATTGTGAACGATCTTCTTCTGCAAGTTATCTGAGTTTTTTTTGTGATCTGTTTTTGGGAATTATGGTGAGCACTGACACGATTGTAGATGTCGAGAAGAACCGCAATCATCCCCTGTATCTCCTGCAATCTGACACTCCAGGATCTTCATTAACAACTACCCAACTTACAGGCGTGGAGAATTACTCGTTATGGAGTCGATCGATGCTCCTAACTCTCCGAGCCAAAAGTAAAGCAGGTTTTGTTTTTGGTACCTGTAAGAAGAGTGATTACAACACTGCTTTGGAAGAACAATAGGAAAAGTGTAATGCATTTGTGCTATCATGGATTTGAACTCTGTTTCGAAGGAGTTAATGAGTGGAATCATCTATGCAACTGATGCTGCTACTGTATGGGTTGATTTGAAGGAGAGATTCGACAAGGTCGATGGATCGCGAGGTTACCAACTACATCGTGAGATTTGTACTATCACACAAGGTACATCTTCTATTTCTGCTTATTTCACACGATTGAGGTTACTTTGGGATGAATTTGATGCTTTGGTCGCACCTCCTTCTTGTGGTTGTGATAAATCAATGGTCTATGCTAGTCACTTGCCGTACATGAAATTGTTTGCATTTCTCATGGGGCTAAATGAGTCTTACAATTAGGCACGTAGTCAAATCCTTATGATGATTCCCTTACCTTCTGTAAACAAGGCTTATTCATTGATTATTTCTGATGAAAGCCAACGAATGACTGCTGGTTAATACCAATGAGGTGTTTTAGAACCACCTACTGCATTGTATGCTGGTAAAAATCATCATAGGCAGTTTGTTGGTAATGATCCTTACTCAGGAGGACAGTTTGTTGGCAATAATCCTTACTCAGGAGGACAGATTGTTGGCAATAATCCTTACTCAGGAGGAGATGTAGGTGCATCTACCTCTACTGCATTATATTCAGGAAGAAGCCATCAACAATCCTCATATAAGCAAAAGAGGGATTATACTTTGCAGTGTGAAGTTTGCAAGTTGAAAGGTCATACCAAGGAGACATGGTATCGAGTGGTTGGCTATCCACCAGACTATAAATTCAAGAAGAAATTTGGAGCACAACCTGAAAGGTCTGGGAATCAGGGAAATAGAATGGCAAATGCAAATGTTGTTGAAGATGATTCACTTGGTTCAGCCTCTCCCACATTCACTCAGGAACAGTATGGTCAAATTCTCAGGTTATTGAACAAACAACACACTGATGCTCCTGTTGTCAATCAAGCAGGTATGGGTTATTCTTTTTCTGACAGCATTAAGCTTAAAAATTGAGTGATAGATTCTGGAGCAACAAAGCACACTACAGCCTCATTAGATGATCTATTTGATATAGTCTTTTTAGAACACGGAGGTCAGAACTATGTACAATTACCTAATGGAGGTACTGCCTTAATATCCCACACTGGTAGTTATAAGTGGAGCACTGGTGATGTCTTAACTAATGTCCTAGTAGTCCCTGATTTCAAGTATGATTTGCTATCAGTCTCTCAGTTAACTAAGCAATTACACTGCTCAGTAAGATTTTTTTCTGAGTTTTGTGTCTTTCAGGACCTGTTAACTGGGCAGGTCAAGGGGATTGGTAAAGAGACAGGAGGCCTTTATTACTTGTGTTAGGGTTTTGTCTTGATTTTCTTACCTTATTTGAAGTTTATTGTTTCCTAAAACAAAAATCAAAACATTACCATAAATGTTTTTACATTTCCTGAAAGGAAAATATATTATTCTTCCATATTTGAGTTATTCTTTCCTTGGAAGAAAAACTTGGAACTCTATAAATTGAAGACCCATCTTCTCATATCAAAAACAATAAAAATAACATCCACAATGTAGTCGTTTAAGACTTTTGTTTATGGGGAGGTCTAATTTCTCTAAAGTTTCAATGTTTTTCTTTATATTAGTTTTGATATACTAATATTTTGATTTTTAGTATAAGTTTTTGTTATCTGATTTATCAACTATATGATTTGCAATTGTAAGCTTCCGCATGACGCCATAATCACCCCTTCATAACCCAACAAGTGGTATCAGAGCACATGATTTAATGATCCTATGGAATGAGGTTGAAGACAGACTCAAGATGGTTTCAAATCAATTTGCAACAAATTTGATGATAATGAAGATTTTTGTTTAGCTACATTTGGAGAAGAGATTTAAACCATATTTTCAACATTCATGTTGCTGCAATTTTAAAAATAAAAACAAAATATTTTTAAACCCATTTATTTTAAAATTTATTTTTAAACCATGACAAGCAGCAGTGATGAAGACTATCTGAAGAACAAAGATTATCATGCAATTGAAGAAGGTGGATCAAGTTTTGTTAAGAAAATCCAGCCAAAAGGGGAGATTTGTTAGGGTTTTGTCTTGATTTTCTTACCTTATTTGAAGTTTATTTTTTCCTAAAACAAAAGACAAAATATTACCATAAATGTTTTTACATTTCCTGAAAGGAAATTATACTCCCTCCGTTTCACAAAGAATGACCTCCTTTCCTTTTTAGTCAGTTTCAAAAATATGACCTCTTTCCTTTTTTGGTAACATTTTACTTTTTGCTTTCCACGTGGCATGTTTAAGACCACAAGATTAAGGGAAATTTTGTACATTTGACATAACTTTAATTTAGGACCACAAGATTCAAAAGTCTTCTTTAATTTCTTAAACTTCGTGCCAAGTCAAACTAGACCAATCTTTTTTAAACGGAGGGAGTAATATTCTTTCATATTTGAGTTATTCTTTCCTTGGAAGAAAAGCTTGGAACTCTATAAATTGAAGACCCATCTTCTCATGTCAATAACGATAACAATAACATCCACAATGTAGTCGTTTAAGACTTTTGTTTATGGGGAGATTTATTATCTCTAAAGTTTCAATGTTTTTCTTTATATTAGTTTTGATATAATAATATTTTGATTTTTAGTATAAGTTTTTGTTATCTGATTTATCAACTATATGATTTGCAATTGTAAGCTTCCGCATGACGCCATAATCACCCCTTCATAACCCAACAACTTGTTGAACCGTGGTGCTGAAAGAACTAATAAAGTTGCTGGAAAATTGATGCACATCAAAGTCACCAAGAATCATAGCATGTTATGGCACATAAAACTTGGTCACCCTTCTTCTACTGTTTTAAAGAAATTATTTACAACTGTAAATAATCACATTGATGATTGTTTTGTATGTCCTTTAGCAAAACAAACAAGGTTGCCTTTTCCTTTGTCACTTACTAGATGTACCTCTATATTTTACTTGATACATATTAATGTTTGGGGACCATTTAGAGTACAAACTCATGCTGGTTTCATATATTTCCTTACTGTGGTTGATGATTGTTCCAGAATTACATGGTTACACTTGCTTAGACTGAAATCTGATGCTGTCACAATTCTGAGATCCTTTTTTAATATGGTTAAAACTCAATTCAATTGTGGTGTGAAGAGTGTTAGATCAGATAATGGTGGTGAGTTCTTTAGCACCGAATGTAAAGATTTGTTTGATTCTTTAGGAATTGTCCATCAAAGCAGTTGTCCACACATTCCACAACAAAATGGAGTGGTGGAAAGAAAACATAGACACATCTTAGAGGTTGCAAGGGCTATCAGATTTCAAGGAGGTTTACCCATTAGATTTTGGGGAGAATGTGTCATAGTAGTTGTTTATTTAATTAACAGACTGCCTACTCCCACATTGAAGGGTCAGTCACCTTATGAAGTTTTTTACAAAATAAAGCCTAAACTAGATCATCTCAGAACTATTGGATGCTTATGTTTTGCTACCACACTTGTCGGAAAAGATAAGTTTTCACCTAGAGCTAATGCTTGTGTGCTGATGGGGTATTCTCTTACTCAAAAATGTTATATTCTTTTTGACATTTCTGACAAGAAATTACTGGTTAGTAGAGATGTAGTGTTCAAAGAATCAGTTTTCCCTTTTAAAGAACATGTAGGTTCAGATGGTTCAGTTCCCTTGTTTCCAAACCTCATTCAGTCATCAGAGTTTGATTCAGCTCAAATGGAGCTTAATGAACCTGAAGAGGCTCCAACAGAAGAAGATATTGTCCCTGATGTGCCAGCCTCAATGGATACTGATGATGGTACTAATGAACACACAATCATACCTCCTGATCTACGAAGGTCCAGTAGAGCAGTTATCAAACCAGCCTGGCATCATGATTATGTTACTACAAAAAAGGGTCATAACCCTCATTCATTATCCAACTATGTGTCTTACCAGACTATATCTCCTATATACAAAGCTTGTTTAAGTCATTTCTCAGCTGTCACTGAACCTAAGTCCTATGAAGAGGCACTACTAGATGATAAATGGAAAGATGCAATGCAACAAAAATTACAGACTCTCAAGGAAAATGGTACTTGGAACCTGGTACCTTGTCCACAAGGGAAGCCTGTGATAGGATGCAAATGGGTTTTTAAGATCAAACATAAGATTGATGGCACTGTTGAAAGGTACAAAGCTAGATTAGTGGCTAAATGGTATAATCAGACTGCTAGGATAGACTATCATGAGACATTCTCTCCAGTAGTGAAGGTGGTAACCGTCAGAACTGTCATTGCATTAGTTGCTGCAGAGAGTTGGTATATATATCAAATGGATGTTTACAATGCCTTTTTACAAGGAGACCTTACAGAGGAAGTGTTCATAGAACTGCCTAAAGGCTTGCAGGTGGCAGGAACTACACCTATGGTATGTAAGCTTGTGAAGTCTCTTTATGGACTTAAACAAGCTTCCAGACAATGAAATTCTAAGCTTACTGAAGCCTTGTTGAAGTCTGGATACAATCAAAGTCATTTGGATTATTCTTTATTCACAAAAAGGCAGGGTACCAGTTTAGTCATTATATTGGTCTATGTTGATGACCTTCTTATTACTGGGAACAATGTTGCTCTTATTCAGGCCACTAAGGATGTCCTGCATAAATGATTTAAAATCAAGGATTTGGGAGAGTTGAAATTCTTCTTGGGGATAGAATTTAGCAGATCTACAAAGGGAATCCTAATGAGCTAAAGGAAGTATGCTTTAGAACTTCTAGTTGAGGCTGGCATCACTGTAGGAAAGCTAGCAATTACTCCACTAGAATGCAATATGAAACTCACTACAACTTCTGAATGAATGTGTGGTGAGGAGGAGTTATATCATGATGTTTCCCAATATCAAAGGTTGATTGGGAAGTTACTATACTTGACAATAACTAGACCTGATATTGCCTACATAGTGCAAACTTTGAGTCAGTTTCTACGAAAGCCAAAAGTTCAACACTGGCAGGCTGCTCTCAGAGTTCTTAGATACCTTAAAAATAAACCAGGCTTGGGGTTATTGATGTCTTCACAGAAGAATATGAAGTTGATTGGTTTTTGTGATTCAGATTGGGCAGCATGCCCAAACACAAGGAGATCAGTTACTGGATACTTGTTAAAATTGGGAGATTCTCTTATCTCTTGGAAGTCCAAGAAACAACCTACAGTTTCAAGGAGCTCTGCAGAAGCAGAATATAGAAGCCTAGCTTGTCTAACAGCTGAAATTGTGTGGGTGACAAACTTGTTTAAAGAGTTAGGCATCAAAGTTAAAGAACCAGTAGCTGTATTTTGTGATAATAAGGCAGCCATTCAGATTGCTGCAAATCATGTGTTCCACGAACGAACTAAGCACATTGAAATCGATTGTCACTTTGTTCGAGAAAAGATTCAACAAGGGTTGATTAGCACTATCTACATTCCCACATGAGACCAACATGCAGACATACTGACAAAGGCTTTGGGGAAGTTGCAGCATGATTTTTTACTATCCAAACTATGTGTTTTGAATGTCTTCACCACACCTAGCTTGAGGAGGAGTATTGAAGATAATGTGGACAAAGGCGTGACTTGATTCCATTAGTTAGTTTTCAGCTTCATTAGTTAGTTAAGTCTAACTAATTCTGTTAGAGACAGGTGTACATTTTTGATTGGTTGTAAAGGTAGTTAGGAAATTAGCTGAACACTGTGACTTATTGAACTGTCTAACTGCATCCATTCACTTGTGGTTTCAGCTAGGAATATCAAAAGAGAGATTGAAGAAAACACAGGATGTGACAGTCTCCAAGTTGTTATAAGAAGTAAATAAATGTATTCAAAAGCTATTCTATTTCCATTTCTGTACTAGTGAATTTAATCGCGCTTCGCGCGATTATGAAATATTGAGTGCTACAAAATTATACTAAGAGTCTTAGTTCAATTTATTATTCTTGCTCAAATTTTGTGATTTTTACAATTTTAAATTATTTATGGGTCTTTGTTCTTCGGAAGATTTTCCTTAAATAATGTGTTTAATAACCAAAATTATTTATATATAATAGTAATATAAGAAAAATATAATTTCAAATATGAAATAAAAAGTATATTCTTGAGTAGGGTCTCATGAAACAATAAATTATGAATTTTACAATTTTGAATTATTTATGAGTCTTTGCTCTTTAGAAGATTTTTCCTTTAATAATGTGTTTAATAACCAAAATTATTTATATATAATAGTAATATAAGAAAAATATAATTTCAAATATGAAATAAAAAGTATATTCTTGAGTAGGGTCTCATGAAACAATAAATTATGAATTTTACAATTTTGAATTATTTATGAGTCTTTGCTCTTTAGAAGATTTTTCCTTTAATAATGTGTTTAATAACCAAAATTATTTATATATAATAGTAATATAAGAAAAATATAATTTCAAATATGAAATAAAAAGTATATTCTTGAGTAGGGTCTCATGAAACAATAAATTATGAATTTTACAATTTTGAATTATTTATGAGTCTTTGCTCTTTAGAAGATTTTTCCTTTAATAATGTGTTTAATAACCAAAATTATTTATATATAATAGTAATATAAGAAAAATATAATTTCAAATATGAAATAAAAAGTATATTCTTGAGTAGGGGTATAAAAAAAAAGATGATGAAAATAAAAATACAGATTTAATGCACAAATTTTTGATACTATAATATTATAATAATAATAATAATAATATAAGGAACTATAAAATAAGTAATATCTTTGAGTAGGAATATATCTTATGAAACAAAAAATGGTGAATTTATATAAGACAAAATAGAGGAATATCATAAAGTATCTTAAATTTTATAATTAAATATCATGAAGTTAATTATATTATTGAAAGTGGAAATTTAATAGGTATGACTTATGAGTGAAGGTGAAACTTTAAAAACAAATAAAGGAGAAAAACACAAATAAATAAAATAAAAAGAATAAACACATGTGTATATATGTGTTAAGTTTTTTTTAAAAACACGACACAACTACTTTCATAGCTATAAAATCATCATCCATATTTTCATACCATGTCCAAATTAAGCCTTAACCTCATCAAATATCAAAATCATGCCAATCACAAGCCATCTTTTGTTTTTGAGACATTATCAGTTACAAATTTAAACATCACGTTATCTTTATTTGAACTTTTAAAAATATTTACTATTGTAAACAGAATTGTGGCCTTAGAGAGCGTCACATCACCGGAGTATATTTATTGATGTAAATGTTCAGTTTTCTCTACACTTTTTCATTGACAATTTATTACAATAGTAAATATTTAAAAAATTCAAATAAAAAACATAATTAAATTTGATAAACATAGAGAGATGTCACATCACTTTATTATTACATTGTGTATACTTAACTTTAATATTATACTATACAAATTTAGATTTAAGGAGAGAGACATATTGAATAGAATTAGAACTTTAACTTCCTAAAACTAAAATAAAATCTTTAAAAAAATTAAATAACATTGATATTGATAAAATAATAATAATAAAAAACTCTTGGCTTATATCAAAAGCTTCATAGTAATATCCTTTTCAAAGGATGGTAACATATATACATACGTTAAAAATAAAATCAAGAATGGATACAATCAACTCCTGGCTTTCCTCTTCTGCTCTTCATATCAAAAAGCTTCATAGTAATTATCCTGTTTAAAATGATGCTATCAAGGATGGATAAAATAAAAGGAAGAAGATGAAAGAGAAGAACAAAAAAACCACATGAAACCCCCAAAAAGGTATAAGAAGATATGAAAAAAATACTTACATGAAACCCCAAAGGAAAAGGTCTAAGAAGGTATGAATAAATAGGGGAATGAATTGTCTAATTAATTATAGGTGATTAAGGATTACAAAAAAACTGATAGTTAGTACGTGGGTTGAAGAAATGGTTTAATAGGAAAAAATGCGTGATAATGCACATTAATTGCTCCATTATGTATTTAGCTGTTACATATTTTCTTTTGGAAGGAAGAGTTAAATATAGTAAAGGCTAATAATAAGGAAAGTGAATAATTGTTTTAAAAGGTTATTGAACAGAAAATGAGAGAAAAAAATCAAAATTTTAAGAAATAGTAATACTAATCAATGAAGCATGCCACATCAGCGTGATTTTATTCAGCTTTATATAGATATATAGATTGTTTATTTTTGTAAGTGAACTTTTTTAAGTTCGAAGCTGAGGTTGCAATTCAGTTAAAGTTTGCATACTATTTTTAGTTGTTCTGATTTAATTTGTGGATGGCTTCATTCTCTGTATTATTTTCATGGTAATATTGTCTGGATGATCCAAACATCATTTTAGTTGTGTAATTTGCCTGTCATAGATATTCAATCTTGTAATGCTGATGAATTTGTGAAAGTGCTTATTTGATTTGTAAAGGCTTAAATTCCTCAAAAACAGAGATTACTCTATCAAAGTCGGACCATTCAATTCCCTATTTACCAACTCCATATTCTAACATGATCCTTTGTTATTGGGAAAATGGTCAAAAAAACTCCTCAATTTTGGTTTATTAGTTGACTATGTCCTTACCGTTAAAATGAAGTTATTCTTATCATCGCCGTTACTATACTTGTCACTTGTATCCCTCAATTGAATGGAAAACCTCAAATCAACTAAATTACTCAATTTCAATTAAAATGACCCGATTTTCTCTTTTGATCCGAACCCAACTAACTAAACCAAATGAACTCATACGACCCCACAAAATTGGGGTAGGGAAAGGGAAATACGACCCCGTAAAAATAGAATGTTCTAAAATTTCGATCATAATTTAGAGGATACTTCCGTCTTTTCCCTAAAAATTATAATGTTAAATACTTTTTCATTTTCCATTTGTTTCACTTACTTTTCTTTTTTTTCAATAATTCAATTAGAAAAGAATGTCTTTCTTTGTTTATGACATTTCTTTCAACATCCTTTATATAGTTTCTTTATTTCCCTCAAAGTGGATGATCATCAACCTTACTCAGGTCAACGTTGTGATGGTACTATTCATACATGTGACATGTGAGTTTATTATTCTAAATTATTGCTGAAAATCAAGTTTTACCATAATTTTATTTCCTTGGTTCTATATTAGTTGATCAATTTTTTGTTACACGCATATTAAAAAATCATAAATAAAAAAATAATTACTAAGTCACCCTTTTAAAAAATATTTTTGGAGATTTTACAAAAACAATTAATTGCAAGAGTAATATATGAAAAAATTAATTAATACTTTCTTAATTTAGTTAGGTGGACAACTAATATGTATTAACTATTTAATAAGATGATTACCTAATAAAAATTATTGAAACACCACCGACAAATTATTAATGACATGCAATGCAATCATGCTCAAAGATGTCTTCAATAATGGGCAATGGGATTGGACTGTTTCCAAATCCAACCAACTACACAACTATGGGTGTGTTTGGTACGAAGGAAAACATTTTCCGGAAAATGTTTTTCAATTTTCTCATGTTTGGTTGGGTTAAATATTTTGGAAAATGTTTTCTAAATCAACTCATTTTCCTCAAATTTAAGGAAAATGACTTCCCTCAAAACTTACGGAAAACATTTTTCAAACCTCTCTTTCAACTTCAAATTACAATTACTCTTTTGTTGAAAAAATCAATTTATTTTGTCCCTACCCTCAAACCAGCCCCCCAACCACCCCCTCCCCAAAAAATAATAATTTTAAAGCTTGTTTTTAGATTCAATTTGTTTACTCCACCTTCAGCCCTACCCCACGCCCTCCCAAAAAAATATTAAAAATTGTTTTTAAAGATATTTCTAATTTCAATTTTTTATTTTTTTACCCCC
>NW_006239147.1:704482-705754 GCF_000226075.1 Solanum tuberosum | reverse complement strand
TTTTCAATTTCAAAAATTATTTTCTACTCTAGTGAAAATAAAAGATACTTCTCAAAAATATTTTTCATTCATAAATCAAACACTAAAAATCTTTTCCGGAAAATATTTTCTACTCACCAACCAAACATGAGAAAATAAGTCAAAAATCAACTTGTTTTCCAGGAAAACATTTTCCTTCATACCAAACACACCCTTTAAGTTTGGGTGACATAAGACATTTGTATTCAACCAAAATCAATCCAATTCAAAAAAAATTCCCTTTTCATAATTAAGTTCTCCTTTCCAAAAAAAAAAAAAAGAGTGTTTTTTGGTCCACAACCTAAAATACATAAAGGACTCTTTCGCTTTGGAGGTTATACATTAAGAACCAAAATAATTCAAACTTCATCTATTAAGGTCCATTGTCAAATATATGCCACATAAACTAGTAATTAAAAAGCTGACTTTATAATAAATATGGATCCTTTATTTATTAAGAAAAATACATTAACATAAGTTGTTCCTTTATCCTCTAAATAGGCACACTACGCTAGTCAACTAATATTGATGTAGAAAGAAAACTAAAATAACTTGGAACCACCGAAAAATGATCTTCCACTTGCAATAATTTTTTGTTGGTTCGATTATCGGGTAAAAATTTGAATTTATCAGTTGAACGAATTAGAAAGTGTCGACTCATTACAAGTGGAATAGGTTAGATGTAACTCAACAGAAGCAACATTGGATCTTATTATTGAACATGGCCGATAAGAATGACCTTGAAGATCCACAATCGTGTTATGAAGGACGGACAGCTTATTATTTGCCCATTAAGCTTAGGGTTTCAATCACTAGTACTCGCGAAGAATTTAAAATTCATTTCTTAACTTCTACATTACTTTTTGTGATAGTATATTTTTATTTTTATGTCCGAACGCCTACTTAGCATGAACAAAGGCATTTTTTCGACGGAAAAAATGTGTGGTATTCCACACCGCACATACAACTGTTGATAATTGGGAGTTTTATAATTTAGTCAGATCTAAACTTAATTTTTTGTAGGGAAAATTGTATATAATAGCAAACTATTAATTCAAATTAAATACTATAAATATAGTTTGATTTAATTGTACCTCATAGCAAATTGTTGCTATTTCACCTCTCTCCTGGTGAATCTCGCTCGCCACTCTCGTTCTCTCCCTCGCCTCTCTCGTTTTTTATACAAATGCAAGTGTATAAAGTGTGTTTGTGTTTGTATAAAGCGAGAGAAAATTGTATATATACATATATTTT
>NW_006239147.1:702438-704091 GCF_000226075.1 Solanum tuberosum | reverse complement strand
ATCTTGCTCTGTCACTCGCCTCTCTCACTTTATACAATTAATCTTTTTGTATATGTATACCAAAGCAGATTATACAACTGTTTTTTTTGTATATGTATAGCGAATTATACATATATATGTTTGCTATGGAGCGCAATTATGCAAACTTTGCTATAGCATACAACTATGAATTTTGTGTTTGCTATATGTGAAAGTTGCTCTTATTTGTATACCTTCTTAACGTGTATGACTAATTATTAACATGTCATGTAGACTTATGGGCGGCTGGTTAGGCTTAAAAAAATATCCTTCACCTTAGGCCTCTAATTTTAGGGGCCCTCATTTTTTAGTTAATTAGGTAGGATTAAATTTTAAAAAAATATTAGAACTAAGACAATAAATGCAAATGCCTCATTTTTTAGTTAATTAGGAATGATTAAAAAAAAATTAAATTTTTTTTATTCGAACTAAGAAAATAAATGCAAACGGCTTAATGAAGTGATAGTCTAATAGATATGACTATGACTTTTTAACTTTCGAATAAAAAGTTGTGTACTTTTTTTTTAATGTACAAGTTATCTTCTTTTTTTTACCTTTTTTTTTCTAATTTTATTTTATATATTGTATCCTCCTCCCTTCTATTTCTTCTCACTTTTCTCTTTTCTAATCTTACATCTCTGTCTTATTCAAAGCTTAAAAATTTACTTGTTCTATTGATAGTTTATATTTTAAATTTGGAGAAAACTATATTGCAGCAGCCCGATTCATTTTCGGAAATAAAGTCTTCATAGCTTTTGAATTCGGTAATATCATTCTAATTTCTAATATTATTTTTGTTTTGTGTCTTATGTTTATTATATTTTTTATTTGATATTGTAAACAGTGTTTAAAATATTTGTTAGATTTTAATATGTCAACTAGAAAATATGAATCCGGTCATTCAAAACTTAAAAGGAAAACAAAAGTCGATAACTTGATAAAATCTCAAAAAGGTGCTCTTGATAATTTTTTGGGAAACAATGTTAAATTTAAATCAAAAAAGGTAGGGGAATGTTCTTTAGAAGAACAAGTTACTAACTTAGTCGAAGTTAAGTTAGAAAATGATGTAAGCCAAAAATAAGAAGAAGGAGAGGAAATTAGTGAAAAGTCGGATGTAGATTCCCAAGAAAATCAAGAACTTATAAATGAATTAAATAATCATACTCCTAAAAATATCTATGATCCTAGTCAATGGAATATTGTTGATACAAAGTTAAGAGACTTATTAGTAGAAAAGGGACCAATTAGAATTACCGACACATGTTTTCCAAAGGATAAATTTTTAAGGCACTTTTCTACTACATATTATTTTCAAAAGTTGGCAAATGGAGAAAGACATGAAAGAAGATGGTTAGTTTATTCCAAAGATTTGAATAAGGTATTTTGTTTTTGTTGTAAGTTATTTAATACGACCTTTAATGCAAAGAATAATAAGTTAGCTAATGAAGGTAGTAGAGATTGGAAAAATCTTACTACTAAGCTTAGAACCCATGAAACAAGGAAAAATCACACCATATACACATTTAAGAGATAATATTACGGGTTTTAAACATACTTTAAAAATATTCTTACTTATAACAGTTTATTTACGGGTTATAACATATCAATTAAATTTAACTTTATTTAAAAATTAAT
>NW_006239147.1:679994-702339 GCF_000226075.1 Solanum tuberosum | reverse complement strand
CATTTAGGGGGGGAAATGAAAAAATCTATCAAGAAAATAACGAAAACTTCTTGAGTCTTATTGAAATGATTGCATAATTTGATCCAATTATGCAAGAACATATTCGACGAATCAAACATGATGAAATTCATAATCATTATCTTGGACATAATATACAAAATGAATTAATAAATTTATTGGCAAGTGAAATTAAGAACAAGATTATTGAAAAAGTTATTAAAACAAAGTATTTCTCTATCATACTTGATTGCACGCTAGATACAAGTCATCAAGACCAAATGTCTTTTATAATACGGAGTGTAGATATTTCGGCAACTCCAATAAATGTAATCAAATATTTCTTAGAATTCTTAAAAGTGGATGATACAAGTGGAAAAGGTCTTTCTAAAGTTATTTTAGATGAAATAAAATGTGTTGGACTTGATATTGATAATTTAAGAGGACAAGGATATGATAATGGGTCTAATATGAAGGGAAAACACCAAGAAGTGCAAAAAAGACTTCTTGATATAAATCCTAGATCATTTTATACACCATGTGGTTGTCATAATCTAAATTTGGTACTTTGTGATATGGTTAATTCTTGTACGAAAGCTATATCATTCTTTGGAGTGGTACAACGTATATATTCACTATTTTCTTCGTCTACTAAGCGGTGAAAATTTTAAAAGATAGTGTACCTAGTTTAACTCTTAAATCATTGTCACACACACGGTGAAAAAGTCGTATTGAAAGTGTTAAAGCAATAAGGTTTCAAACTCCACAAATAAGAGATGCTTTATTTAAATTAGAAGAATGATCCAAAAATTAAAAGTGAAACTAACTGTTTAGCAATTTTTGAGCTTGAAAATTTTGAATTTTTATTGGGTATGACTATTTGGTATGATGTATTATTTGCTGTAAATTTAATTAGCAAAAGCTTACAATCTAAAGATATGCATATTGTTGTCGCTATAGATCAATTAAGAGGTTTAGTTTCTTTTTTTAAAACATATAGAGAATAAGGATTTACAAGTGCTATGAATTCGGCTAAGAAAATTGCATTAGAGATGAATATAGAACCTGTATTTCGTAAGAAATGTGTAATTTATAGAACAAACAATTTGATGAGAATGTTGATAAAGAAATCACAAGATCTCTTGAAAAATCATTTAGAGTTGATTACTTCTTATACATAGTAGATCAAGCCATCTTTTCACTTCAAAATAGATTTGAACAATTTGAAGTATATGAAAATATTTTTGGTTTTCTATTTAGTGGGAAAAAGTTGAGATCATTAGATAATGAGAATTTAAAAAGATATTGTCTTAATCTTGAATGTTCTTAAAACATAATACTCACTCCGATATTGACGGTTTAGACTTATTTTCTGAATTAAAAGTGTTAAGGGAAATCATAAAAGTAGAAGACAATACTCTAATTGAGATAGTCAATCAAATAAAAAGACTTGATTCTTTTCCAAATGTTTACATTGCTTATAGAATAATGTTAACAATTTCCGTAACAGTCGCCTCAGCCGAAAGAAGTTTTTCAAAATTAAAAATAATAAAATCTTATTTAAGATCAACAATGTCTCAAGAAAGATTAAGTGGTTTGGCTATATTATCGATTGAAAAAGAATTATTAGAAGAGATTGACTACACAAAAAATATTAACAACTTTGCATTTCAAAAAGCTAGAAAAATAGATTTAAAATAAAAACATTGCTTATATAATTTTTATTTTAAGGCCTCTAGTAGTACTATATATTTGTAGTATCACTATTCTTTCTTCAATATATGTCCATCCTCTTCTTTCTCAATTTCGACTTCTCTAAACCCAAAATTGAAGCATCAAAGTTTACTTTTTGTTGTTTTTTCTTATAATTATAGCATCTTCATTTTTCCTAATGAAAGGTGACAGAGCAATTAACTAAAGATAGTTTGGCCGGATCATAGTAGTTTCCACAATCGCCAATTGACATGGATGTTGTTGAAACTTCTGGAGAGCCTTCCACAAAACCTAGTATTACATCAATTTATGATGATGATGAAGTTGTCGGGTTTGAGAAACATGCAGAAATTATGATGAAGAAATTGACACAAGGAACAAAGGAGCGGGATGTTATCTCCATCTATGGAATGCCTGGACTCGGTAAAACAACTTTGGCAAGGAAGGTGTACTACAATCCCTCTATTGTTAGTCACTTTGATGTTAAAGCATGGTGTGCTGTGTCACAAGCATATAATAGAAGGACGTTATTGGTTGAGATTTTCAAACAAGCAACAAATGCTGATAGCGAAATCAAAGAGGATGATGATGTAGCTGACATGTTGCGCAAGAGTCTAATAAGCAGAAGATATCTCATTGTATTAGATGACATTTGGGATGTCGAGGCATGGAAAGATTTGGTAACATGCTTCCCTCAAGGTAAATATGGAAGCAGAGTAATTGTCACAACACGAATTGAACAAGTGGCTAAGGATCTTCATCATCACAGTGATCCTTATCCTCTTAGCTTTCTAACTTTCGGAGAGACTTGGGAATTATTGGAGAAGAAGGTATTTCGAGGAGAAAGTTGTTCCCCGGATCTACTGGAAGCAGGGTTACAAGTTGCCCTACACTGTAAGGGACTGCCTCTTGTGGTTGTCTTGATTGCTGGAATTATAGCAAAAAGGGAAAGGAAGGCGTCCTTGTGGCTCGAGGTTGCAAATGACTTAAGTTCCCTTGCATTAGGAGAGCAGAGCATGAAGGTGATACAATCAAGTTATGACCATTTAGAAGACCACTTAAAGCCTTGCCTTCTTTACATGGGATTGTTTCCAGAAGACCATAAGATCCCAGTGGACCATCTGCTGAAGTTGTGGATGGCTGAAGAGTTTGTATTGAATGCCGAAACAGAGAACATGGAGGAAGCATCTCGAAATTGCTTGAGTGATTTGCTTAACAGAAGCCTAGTAATGGTCTCCGGAATGAGAATTGATCATGTTGTAGAATACTGCTCACTTAATGATGTAGTGCGTGAGTTCTGCTTGAGAAAACTCACAGAAGACCAGTATATTCAGGTCGCAGTGCCATACAATCCGTATCAACATTTGCATTCCACGGAATCACGGTTATGCATTTATATTCATGATGATCTAATTAAACAATTAGATCATTCCGACTACCAGCTGGATAAGATTCCAATGCTCGATTTCAAGGAAACAAAATCTCTGGAATTCATTGCTCATCCAAAACTCAATACATGGAATAACCTATATTCAAATCCTTTACATTTAGCAGTTAAATTCAGATCTATTCGGGCAGTGTATTTGATGGATGTGGAATTGCCTGATACATGGGCTAAAGCAATGCAATCGCTAACTAAGTTGAGGTACCTTGCAGTTTCTGTGGAACATTTTGAATTGAAGTGGATATCACGCCTACACAATCTCCAAACTCTACAGCTCCGGTCCAATAAGAAGTTACACCTAAGGGCTGCTATTTTATGGGAAATGACGAAGCTAAGGCATGTGAATATAGACTGTTTTTCGTTGGTATGGGAAGACATTAATGACGAAGGAAGTTTTGAAGAATGTTCAACACCTATGCTAGAGAACATGAAGACTTTTCACACTTACCATATATTGTTGGATAATAAGAATCCAAGGTTCTGGTGGAGGTTTTCAAATCTCGAAGATCTCAGCCTCCACGTCAAATGTGTACCTAAGTTTCCTCTGTTTTCCATACCGAAAGTTCATACTAACCTTCATTCTCTTTCTCTGGTTTTATCTTTCACGGAATTCTGGGATTCAGTTGACCGATGGGAGAGGTATTGTGTGTTCCCTCCAAATCTTAGGCATTTGCGCCTTGCTGGCTGTTTCTTAACTGAACAAATGATATTAAACATTGCAAGATTGGAGAATCTTGAGAGTCTGAAATTAGAGTTGGGAATTCCTTTGGGGAGATCAGAGAGCTATTGTTGGGACGTCACAAATGTGGAGTTCCCTGCACTCAAATATTTGACATTACTCGGTATGCAGATCGACGAATGGAAAGCTTCAGAGGAATCCTTTCCTGTGCTTGAGGTGCTATCTATAAAAGCTGGTTTCGATTTCCTGGAGATCCCTCCTAGCTTTCAGGATATTCCAGCGCTGCGACTTATTGAACTGTTTGACTGCAACGACTATCTTGTTGATTCAGCTTTGAAACTCAAAAAAGAAATTGAAGAAAACACGGGAAGTGACAGTCTCCAAGTTGTTAAATTGAAGGACTAATAAAGCTTATAGCGGATAACACCTCTTTAATTTCATCCATCTCATATATATAGAGAAAACAATTCTCTGTATGTATATTCAATCTTGTAATGCTCATGAATTTGTTAAACTGCTTATTTGATTTTGAAAGGCCTAAATTACTCGAGCACAGAGATTACTCTATCAAAGTCGGACTTTCAGAAACTACTTTATATTAAAACAGATGAGATTAGGGGTATGCAAAAATCAAATTGAAAAAAGTGTTATTGGTTTATTGTTATTGGATTATTGAATTAACCGTTATTTAATGGTTTTATAAAAAATTATTGAGTTATCAATTCGATATTGATTTTTTAATATTAGGTTATTGGGTTAATCGATAACTCATTAAGAATATAATAATTTGTTATTTTAATTTTTAGTCATACATAAATATCAAACAAAAAATATTAATATAATTATTATATTAGACTATAACTATAACTACCCTACACAATTAACATTACTTAACTCTGTCCTCTCTGCATTTACCCTTTAGGTTTTAGTACTACTTTCATCTTTATTGTTGCAATTTTGTTTGATTTGCTTGTTTCGATGTATGTCTGTATCGCGTCAAATTAGTGGACAAATCATATATTTGTTTTGAAAGCATTTTTTTATTGGTTAAACCGAAAATCGAACTGTTAAGGACCAAAAATCAATAAATCGAAAATCGATAACAAATATCTTATTAGCTTGACTATCGGTTTAGTACATTTAAAATCGAAAACAGATAATCCGAACCGATAATACTTAAAATTAAACTGAACCAACGATACACACCCCTAATAGAGATAGTATGATTTTCAAATAGGCCATACATTCAATAAAAACATATTTTAAATTAGGCATAATATATAAATATGTCCTTTAACTTGATTTTAATTTACAATGCTCTAATTTTTAGTGTGCACAAATAAACATTTAAACTTGTATAAAGTTGAACAAATAGACACACGCGTCCTACGTAACATCACACATGACAATTTGAGTCTTATGTGGTGTCCTATGTGTATTATGTCATGTAGGACTCATGTGTCTACTAATTTAACTTCGTACAAGTTTATTTTTCTATTTGTGCACATTCAAAGTTGGAGAGCATAAATGTAAAATAAAGTCAAATTAAATGACATATTTATGTATTATGCCTTTAAATTAAGTGACAAAGTAAAAATCAAACCGTTAAAAAACAAAAATCATCTTTTTATTTTTTCTTTTTTTATTAGCTCCCCGCGATGTGTATAATGTGACAACTTTTTCAATTACTCCTACTATGAATTGTTAGGATATTTTTTATAGTTCAAATTAAGTAAAAAGTTATTCAACAAGAAAATGCGTCAAAAGTTATCTTAAACAATATGACATTAAAAAAAAAAGGCTCTCTAATAGGTCAGTTTAAAAATATCATTATTATTACTACTTAATAAGTAGAAAATGTTCTTTTCCTAATAAATATATTAGTATTATTTTTCTTTTTAATCATATTCATTCCTCATAAAATATTATTAAAAATTTTCATTTCTTATTTTCTTTTTTAAAGTTACTTTACCTAATAATGAATAATAATTAAAATAGAAACTTCATTTAATTTTTAATTAATAATATGAGTCATATATATAAGATTATAATAACTTATCATTAATTCAGTAATATTCTTTAATCGCATTTTCTTTGGTTAACTTTAAGCTCTTTTTATTTGGTTTGCTTCTCTACTTATTTACTAGGCATGTTATTCATTTAAGAAGTTAAATTTTAGAGTCAAATTATGTTATAGTTAATATTTTTCTTAGAGGACGTGCATGCCAAAAATGACAAGTAAAATAGACGAGAGGAAATATATATTTTTTCTATCCTTAATATTAAATAGCTATATAAAATAAATTACAGGAGTACTTCTTTTGTTTAAAAAAAAATGATCTTCTTTCTTTTTAATTTTTTCTTAAAAAAAATGACCCCTTTTCTTTTGGCAAAACTTTAATTTCAACTTTCCATATGACATGCTTAAAAGTTCAAAATCAGAAGATTAAAAAATATTTTCATACATTTAACATAACTTTGATTGAGGACCACAAAAAATCTTTTTTATTTTTTTAAATACCATGTCAAATTACATTAGATCATTCTTTTTTTTAACGAACAAAATATGTCAGATCAACATAAATTTAATAATATGAAAGTGAAGGAGCATAAACAAAGTTATCTTTTCCGATCGGAAATGTGGGGTACAATACATACAGCTGTTGATTGGGAGTTTTGAATAATATGTATTTATTTGTTTAATCAGCAATTATTTATATCATTGAAGTCCACCATCTCCTTCCTCTATATTTTTTCTCAGTTTCCATTTCCCTGAACACAAAAGCATCAATTAAGCAATCTTCTCAATAACCTAAGGTCAGATTTCTAAATTGTTTTATTTTTTTTCATACATTTTACTCTATTTTCTTCACATCATTATTCACTAATATTCTTTAATCAGTTTTTTCTTGGTTATTTTCAACTTCTTTTTATTTTATTTGCTTCTCTACTTATTTACTAGGCATTTTGTTCCATTCAGAAGTTAAATTTTGGAGTGGTTAAACTAAATTAGAAATTACAAATCATAACTATATATACATCTATAAATACTGTTTATATAATATTTATATATTACCTTATTTCACCTTCTTCATTGATCTTTTTTTTTCAATCTCGACCAACTCAGAACTCCTCTTAAACCGTTTCAAATTTTAGATATGAGCTGCTCTCAACATTTTTAATCTTTTGGACATATTTTTCGCTCGAAATGATTCACACATTTACAGCAGGTTAAATCTTAAAATTTGAGCTTTAAAGCTCTTTCAATGACGGATTATTCCATTTTTCTTTCTCAAATACTAAGAATAGTGTTAGCAGCCATGGATGACCTTACCAAGCTCAGAGGTACAATCAGATATGGAGAATTCTAGAAGGAAGAAGAGAGAATAGTCTGGAAATCTAATTTGTATTTCTAATTAAAAATCAATCATACATTACAGTACTATTTATAGTTCCTCTGCTAACTAACTGATGACTTGACCTCTTAACCGTTTCTAACCACTTTGTAACAAACTTTACACAAAATATCTTTCTTGACTAAAGACTAAATTACCCTTCATTCAATCAGCTTGAAATGGTTTCCATCATTCAACACCCCTCCTCAAGCTGATGGACTAAACAGGTCTTTCACACCAAGTAAACTGAGTAAATACTCATGTTGTGCTCTTCCCAGACTTTTGGTCAGAATATCAGCCAGCTGCTCTTTGGTAGGCACATGATTTGTCTGATCATTCCCTGCAAAATTCTTCCTTACAAAGTGGCAGTTTATATCTATGTGTTTAGTTCTCTCATGAAATATTGGATTTGCAGCAATTTGTATTGCTGCTTTACTATCACACATTAGCTGAGTAGGCACTTGTACTTCAACATCTAGTTCCTTTAGTAGACCGGTCAGCCAGATGATCTCTGCAGTAGCTGAAGCCATGCTTCTGAATTCAGCTTATACTGAGCTTCTGGAGACTGTGTCTTGTTTCTTTGACTTCCAGGATATTAGAGCTTCCCCAAACTTCACTAGGTAACCTGTGACTGACCTCCTGGTCTGTAGACATGCACCCCAGTCTGAGTCACAATAGGTGGTTAGATTGTTTGTGGATTCTGCTGGCAAATACAGTCCAAGTCCAGGTGCTCCTTTAATGTACCTCACAACTCTCAAGGCTGCCTCCATGTGTGAGTTTTTTGGACTGTGCATAAATTGGCTTAGTACTTGAACTGTGAATGCTAGGTCTGGTCTTGTCATAGTTAGATATAATAATCTTCCTACTAATCTCTGATAGGGACCAGGATCCTTGAGTAATAAGTCTGTGTCTTCCCTTCTGATGTACTGATCATATTCTTCAGAAGTAAGCTTCACATTTAGTTTTAGAGGAGTTCCAGCTGGTTTAGATCCACTGAGTCCAGCTTCTTTAATCAGCTCCAGTGCATATTTCCTTTGTGACATAACTATCCCTTCCTTTGATCTAGCAACCTCTATGCCCAGAAAGAACTTTAATTCACCAAGATCTTTCATTTTGAACTTACTTTGTAATTCAGTCCTTGTTTGTTTGATCAGGTTGTGATTGCTTCCTGTGACTATGAGATCATCAACATATACAAGCACTACTGTTATATCAACTCCATTTTTATTAGTGAAGAGTGAGTAATCAAAGTGGCTCTGTTTGAATCCCAATGCTTCCAGTGCTTCAGTCAATTTTCTGTTCCACTGTCTTGGAGCCTGCTTGAGGCCATAAAGAGATTTCTGAAGTTTGCAGACTTTAGAAGAGCCCCCCTGTCTAGCAAACCCATCAGGAAGCTTCATATAGACTTCTTCTAGGAGATCACCATTTAAGAAAGCATTATGGACATCTATCTGATAGAGATACCACTGTTTGGAGGCAGCCAAAGCAATCACAGTCCGGACTGTGACCATCTTGGCCACAGGGGAAAATGTTTCTGTGTAATCTATGCCCTCTTTTTGGCTGAACCCCTTAGCAGCCAGCCTGGCCTTAAATCTTTCTACTTCCCCGGAGGCTTTGTACTTGATCTTATAGATCCACTTGCATCCAATGGGAGACTTATGGGGAGGTAAGTCCACAATAGTCCAGGTGTTGTTGTCCTCAAGAGCAGCAATCTCCAACTGCATAGCTTCAATCCATCTAGGGTCAAGAGAAGCCTCCCTAAATGACTGAGGTTCATGTTGACAAGCATAGGGGGATAAGGTTTGCATATGACCTGGACTCACAGTGGAATACGAAACATAGGAAGGCATAGGATATAGGCAGGAAGAGGCCTTTGGGGCAGAAACATAGTCCTGCAGCCAACCTGGAGGTTTGTGAGGTCTTGTGGATTTCCTGATAATAGGGATCACTGGTGACTGTGCACCAGGAACTAGAACAAGAGGTGTATGATCAGCCACAGCCTGTGTAGAAGGACTGGATATGAGAGATCCCTGCTGAGAGTTGGAACCACTCAGGTGACTTGCCGGAGAGAAAAGGTCTAGGACTGGAAACACAGGAGAAACTGCACCTTGTATGTGTTTGAAGGGAAAAACATCTTCCTTGAACACCACACTTTTGCTGACAAAGAAAGAGTGGGTGGCGATATCATATAGTTTATACCCTTTTTGTGACTGTGAGTATCCTATGAAAACAGCAGGTTTAGCTCTAGAGGCAAACTTGTCAAGTGCCCTAGGAGTGCTAGCATAGCCCAAACACCCAAAAACCTTCAGATGATTCACATTTGGAGGATGCATATATAACATTTCATAAGGAGTTTTGTACTCAATCACCCTGGATGGAAGTCTGTTAAGTAAGTACACAGCAGTACTGACACAGTCTCCCCAAAATTTCAAAGGCATTGCTGATTGAAATCGAATAGACCTTGCCATCTCAAGGATAGTCCTATGTCTTCTTTTAACAACTCCATTTTGCTGAGGAGTGTACACACAAGAGGTTTGATGTTGAATGCCAAACTCAGACAACACACTTTGAAAGGGATGGTTAATAAATTCACAACCATTGTCAGTTCGAAGAGTTTTGATAGTAGAAGAGAACACATTTTGCACTTTATTGATAAAATCTTTCAGAATGACAATAGTATCTGACTTAGAATTTATCAGAAACAGCCAGGTAAATCTAGAGTAATCATCAACTAGAGTAACAAAGTATCTCTTAGCATCATAAGTAGGGACTCTATATGGTCCCCATACATCACAGTGAACCAATTGAAAAACAGATTGGGAACTAGTAACACTACTTGGAAAAGAAAGTTTACTCTGTTTAGCTAAGGGACATACAGTACAATGATGAGATTTAGTAGGTTTAGAAAGATGAGGGAGAGTGACAAGTTTATTGAGCACTTCCAATGGAGCATGACCCAATCTCAGATGCCACAAATGGGAACAATCAGGGACTTGACTAGCAGTGTTTACAACAGTTTGTGTGATGGTGGTGGGACAGGATCCTCCTTGTAACACATAGAGACCATGTTGTTCCCTACCAATCCCCTTCACCTGTCCAGTGGAGAGGTCCTGAAAGAGACAAAAGTCAAGAAAGAACACTGCAAAACACTGAAGTTCCTTGGTTAGTCGAGATACTGAGAGAAGGTTATATCTAAAGTCAGGAAGATACAACACATTGCTGATTTCCTGATCTTTAAATATACGTGATGTCCCTGTGTGAGTGATTGAAACTACATCACCTGTAGGTAATTGTACTTGATTGCTGGCCTGCTGTGGAACTACTTGACTATTTTTCAACATACTCTTATTGGAAGTCATGTGATTAGAAGCACCAGTATCTATTATCCAATTTTGATTCATGTACCTAGACACTAAGGAGATCACAGTACCTGCTGTAGTCTTACTAGAGGATGATCCATCAGGGGTCCCCTGATCAAGCATGTGAACCACTTGCTGATATTGATCAGGAGTGAAGTAAGGTCTGGCTTGATTTTGAGAATCTCCTGGAATCTGATACAGACCACACTGCTGCATCTGAGGGACTACTCTTTGGTGCTGAGTTTGCATTGGATGCTGAGCTTGCATCTGGAATGCAGGTGAGGAGCCATGTGATGCATAGTGTTGTATAGGGGTTTGATGTCCTATCTGTTGAGGCCAGTAGCCAAAGGACCTTCCTCCTGTGCCTGTAGGTATCACATTAGCAAGATGTGCATAGGAGTTAGTGTTACCTGCATAGCTTGGATTGTACTGGGATGGCACACCTTTCTTTTTACCTTTCCAGTCAGGTGGATACCCAACAATTCTGTAGCAGGACTCCTTAGTATGGCCTTTATAACCACAAACTTCACATATGACCTGAGGTTTCTTCCCCTTGGAGCTCCCACTAACATCAGAATGATATAGTCTAGTGTTACTGAGCATTGCAGTACTACTACTTGAGTGTGCTCTAGTGTGACTCATCATAGCAACACTATCACTAGTATCATTGATATGGATTCCCTGGGTTAAACTCGCCAAAGTTCTTTGACTTTCCTGATCGACTAGCATTGAGTAGGCTCTATTGACACTAGGAGTTGGGCTCATCATCATAATCTGACTTCTAGATTGAGAATAAGACTCATTTAGCCCCATTAGGAATTGCAACAGTCTCTGATATTCAAAGTGTTGAAGATAGCTTTGAGATTCAGGACAAGCACAACCTGGACACGGCATGATAGCATCAAATTCATCCCAGAGGTCGCGTAATTTCGAGAAATAATCAGCTACTGATACAGTTCCTTGAGTGAGAGTATGAATCTCTCTATGTAGGAACATGACTCTAGAGCCATTCACTTTGTTGAACCTCTCCTTCAGGTCCTCCCAAACTTTACTGGCATTCGAAGCATAGACTACACTGCTCAGAAGCCCTGGTCTGACTGCATTCATGATCCATGATAATACTACGGCATTCACTTTCCCCCATTGATCATGAAGCATTGGTGCAAACTGAGATTTAGGGAAACGACCATCAACAAATCCCAACTTACTTTTGCCTATAAGACCAATTCTCATAGATCTACTCCATAAGGCATAGTTATCAGATCCTGTGAGTTGAATCGAGATGAGAGAACTACCTGGAGTATCTGTTGGTTGCAAGAACAAGAGATGATTGTGGTCTAGCAGAGGAGCTCCGTGAATCACTGGTGGTGCATCTGCTGTGCCAATGTTGATTTGATCGTCAATTGCCATTTCTTCTTTGTTGTACCTTGAGAGAGCTTAGAGATCTACCTATATAGACTGCTTTTCTAGCACTTCAGATCGACTGTGAAGGCTCTGATACCATGTTAGCAGCCATGGATGACCTTACCAAGCTCAGAGGTACAATCAGATATGGAGAATTCTAGAAGGAAGAAGAGAGAATAGTCTGGAAATCTAATTTGTATTTCTAATTAAAAATCAATCATACATTACAGTACTATTTATAGTTCCTCTGCTAACTAACTGATGACTTGACCTCTTAACCGTTTCTAACCACTTTGTAACAAACTTTACACAAAATATCTTTCTTGACTAAAGACTAAATTACCCTTCATTCAATCAGCTTGAAATGGTTTCCATCATTCAACAAATAGTAAGGTGAAACTCGACAAATCTAAGTCTGGGATCCGATCTGTCACAATAAGATATCAAAAATAAAATATCAAAACAGCCAAGGGAAAGGGACTTTAAAAAAACCTCGATGAACCAGTGTATTCCGTAATTTCATATAATATGATGTGAAATTTGAAAACACGACAATGTATAATTTAATTCTCGACAGGTCGCCAAACTTTTCCTCCTTTTTCAAGTGTGTTTGTTTGTAGAAGCTCATGCTGGAGTCTTGTAATATCAAATGCATTTTGCCGGAAATAAAAATGACCATAATAAAAGATTATTGAGTAGCGAATTTTGACTCAGGGGGACCTAGAATTAATATCTCCAGTAACTGAAAGAAAATACCCGAGGTAAAAGTGTATTGTAGTGGATATATTTGTAAGTTGTAACACAAAAAACTTTTTATGTTACATCACTTTGATAATGTTTTGGTTTGGGTTTCTTTTTTCTTCTCTAAATTATGAAATAATGTTGTTTTCATTTCTTTTATGAAAGGTGACAAAGCCATGGAGGTTGTTGGAACTTGTGGAAAAGGAACTCTTTCTTCTGGAGAAACTTCAAACAAACCTAGAATTACATCAATTTATGATGATGATGACGTTGTGGGCTTTGAGAAAGATGCAGAAATTATAATGAAGAAATTGCTACGAGGAACTAAGGAGCGGGATGTTTTCACCATCTATGGGATGCCCGGTCTCGGTAAAACAACTTTGGCAAGAAAGGTATACGACAATCCCTATATTGTTAATTACTGCATGGTGTGCTGTGTCACAAGCATATAATAGGAGGACGTTATTGGTTGAGATTTTCAAACAAACTACAAATGATAAGATCAAAATCAAAGAGGACGATGACGACATAGCTGACAAGTTGCGCAAGAGTTTAATAGGCAGGAGATACCTCATCGTATTAGATGACACTTGGGATGTCGAGGCATGGGAAGATTTGGATACATGTTTTCCTCAAGGTGAATAAAGAAGCAGAGTAATGATCACAACACGAATTGAAAAAGTGGCTAAGCATCTTCAGCACCATAGTGATCCTTATTCTCTTAGCTTTCTAACCACGTTAGAGAGTTTGAGATTATTGACGAAGAAGGTATTTCGAGGAGAGACTTGTACCCCGGATTTATGAATAATGTACCTTGCACTTTATGAAGAAGGTAGATCATTCCGACTACCAGCTGGATAAGATTCCAATGCTGGATTTCAAGGAAACAAATTCTTTGGAGTTCATTGCTCATCCAAAACTCAATACATGGAATAACCAATATTCAAATCCTTTAGATTTAGTTGTTAAATTAAGATATGTTCGGGCATTGCATTTGATGGATGACGCATTGCCAAATTCATGGGCTACTGCAATGCAATCGCTAACTCAGTTAAGGTACCTATCACTTTATGTCCAACATTTCAATTTCAAGTGGATATCACACCTACACTATCTCCAAACTCTGCAGCTGAAGTCAAGTGAGAGGATACACCTAAGGGCTTCTACTTTATGGGAAATGACAAAGCCAAGGCATGTGAATATAGATGGTTTTTCCGTGGTATGGGATGTCAATGAACAAGGAAGTTTCGAGGAAACTTCAACAACTGTGCTAGAGAACATGAAGACTTTTCGCACTTGCCATATATGCTTGGATAATATGAATCCAAGGTTTTTGTTGAAGGTTTCCAAATCTTGAAGAACTCAGCCTCAACATTAAAAATGTACCTGAGATTCCTTTGTTTCCATACCGGAAGTTCATACTCACTTTCATTCTCTCTCTCTAGAGTTATCTTCCTTGAAACTCTGTGATTCAGTTGGATGGAAGAGCAATTTTGTTTTCGCCTTACAAATCTTAGGCATCTGCACCTTGCTGGCTTTTTGTTGACGGAAGAAATGGTTTTAAACATTGCGAGTATAAAGAAGCTTGAGAGTCTCAAATTAGAGGTGGGATTTCCTTGGAGGAGATCACAGAGTTATTGTTGGGACGTCAGAAATGTGGAGTTCCGTGCACTCAAATACTTGACATTACTCAATTGGCAGATAGACGAATGGAAAGCTTCAAAGGAATCCTTTCCGGTGCTTGAGGAGCTATCTATACAAGCTACTGAGGAGATCCCTTCTAGCTTTACAGATATTCCAACATTGCGACTTATTGAACTGTCCAAATGCATCAATTCACTTGTGGTTTCAGCAATGAATATCAAAAGAGACATTAAAGAAAACACAGGATGTGACAGTCTGCAAGTTGTTATAAAAAGTAAATAAATGCACTTCATAGGTGCTCTATTTCCATTTCTATAGTCTGTTTAACTTCAGGTAGAATAAAGACGGTACAAAATCTTGTCAATCTAGTTTAACTTGTGAATAATTGAACAATGTTGTCATCCGGTGACTCGTGAAATAATTGTACAAATTGCCTAAAAGAGTTTGTTTCTTGTTTCAGATGTATTATAAACTAGGCAAATTCGATGCAACGAGCTCAACCCAGAGGCCAACAAGGATCTCGAACTTGAGACCTCTAGGCTCTAACATGACAGTTTCAAGCCCAAATCAGTGAGCCAACTACCAGCCCAAAGGATAATATGAACACTAATAATTTTGCTCACCAACAACAGTAGCATACCAAGTGTGCTCTATTTAAATCAGAAAATATTTAAGCAAATCTTATCCCTATCTTTATGTTAAGAAAAATTATTTCCGATAAATTAAAAAAATAGAAAGATATCAAGCAAATAAGACAACAAATAATAATACACATTTATCCTAAGGGCTTCACCAACCCTACACTCTATTTTACTCTCAAAATATAGAGTTCTCTATTTTTCTAGACAACCAACTCCAACCGAATTCTCTATTTACTCTCTAAAAAAAGAATCTCCTTCTCTCTCCTCAATATTATATTATTATTTCTATTTCATTTTATTTTCTTATTTCGTAATATAAATCTTTTCTTTCTTTAATAATCATCCTATATAATCTTTATGTTATATAAAATTTAATTTTTGAAATTCTTTATTTAATATTAAATTATATCTTATTCTAAATTTCTAAAGAACAACTAAGAATAATTAAAAAAAAGAAATCGACTAGCACGATCGCAATTACAACCACAACTTCTCTAAATCATACACTACATACTTCCTTTTTCGAATATTGTTAAATCTTGAATCAAACTACCGAATTACTAAATTATTGTTGTGATTTTAAAAATTATTATGTTATGTAATGTTTTGTATTATTATTTTGTATTTAAATTATTATATTATGTATTGTATTTTAATTAAAATTTGTACCTTATCATTTAAATTTTGTGCATTATTCATAGTGAAAATTCATAATAACATCAAATTGTGTTACAAAGTGATGAAAATTAAAAACAAAATATTATTAATTCGAGATGAAAGTAATTTATATCAAATAATATATTTTTTAAAATGTATATTACATTTTGGGAAAACGGTCTGAAAAATACCCCAACTTTGGTCGAATTTGTTGTTGCGATACTAAACTTTCATGAGGACCTATTACCTCCCTGAAGTATTTAATAGTGTATTTTTCACCCCCTGAACTATTTAATAGTGTATTTTAAAGGTCTATATGTGCCCACGTGGACACATTACTATTTATAATTTTGCATTATTTTTTATGTCCACGTGGGCAAACATATATGTTTAAAATACTGTATTAAATAGTCTAGGGAGGTAATAGGTCTTCATGAAAGTTTAGTATCGCAACAACAAATTCGACTAAAGTTGACTTACATTTTAAAAGAATTAAGAATATTAGACTATTTATAAGTCTGAAAATGTATGTTACTTGGGATGGATGTTTGCTACAGTGGGTGGGCCCATAAGTCACATGGGCATTCACCATTTTAAAATAATTTAATTTATTTTAATCACTTTTTTTTTATTTGTGAACACTCAATTGTTTTTTTAGAAAAATCTTAAATTATTGTATTTATTTAGTTGCTGATATTTCCCACTACAAGCCGACAACTATTTGTCATTTTTTAAATTTCTATGACCATCAATTTAGGGCAACCCTTTGGAGCAATTGATCTCTGTTTGCCACAATCAACAACGGAAGGTGAGATTTTTTTAAAATCTTTTTTCGCTTATAAAATCATGTAATTAATTCAAATATGTAACTAACTACTTCAAGTTGGTTTGTAAATTGTAGTACAACAAAAATTCAAATCATTTGAACTTGGTTATGGTGTTTTTCTTCTCTAAATTATGAAATGATATTGTTTTCATTTCTTTTATTAAAGGTGAAAGAGCAATTAACTCAATCCATGGAAGTTGTTGAGACTTGTGCTAAAGGAACTCTTTCTTCTGGAGAGCCTTCAAACAAACCTGGTATTACATCAATCTATGATGATGATGAAGTTGTCGGCTTTGAGAAAGAAGCAGAAATTATAATGATGAAATTGATACGAGGAACAAAGGAGCGGGATCTTATCTCCATCTATGGAATGGCAGGACTTGGTAAAACAACTTTGGCAAGAAAGGTATACAACAATCCCTATATTGTTAATCACTTTGATGTTAAAGCATGGTGTGCTTTGTCGCAAGTATATAATAGGACGACGTTATTGATTGAGATTTTCAAACAAGCTACAAATGATGAGATCGAAATCAAAGAAGAGGATGATGTAGCTGACATGTTGCGCAGGGTTCTAATAGGCAAGAGATACCTCATCGTATTAGATGATATTTGGGATGTCGAGGCATGGGAAGATTTGGGAACATGTTTCCCTCAAGGTAAATATGGAAGCAGAGTAATGGTTACAACAAGAATTGAACAAGTGGCTAAGTATCTTCAGCACCATAGTGATCCTTATTCTCTTAGCTTTCTAACATCCGAACAGAGTTGGAAATTATTGGAGAAGAAGGTATTTCAAGGAGAGAGTTGTCCCCTGAATCTACTTGAAGCAGGGTTACAAGTTGCCCAACATTGCAAGGGATTGCCTCTTGTGGTTGTCCTGGTTGATGGGTTTATTGCGAAAATGAAAAGGGAAACGTCCTTGTGGCTCGAGGTTGCAAATAACTTAAGTTCTCTTGCTTTGGGGGAGCAGAGTATGAAGGTAATACAATCAAGTTATGACCATTTAGAAGACCATTTAAAGCCTTGCCTTCTCTACATGGGATTGTTTCCAGAGGACCATAAGATTCCAGTGCACGATCTGCTGAAGTTGTGGATGGCTGAAGAGTTTGTATTGAATGCCGAAACAGAGAACATGGAGGAAGCATGTCGAGTTTGCTTGAGTGATTTGCTTAACAGAAGCCTAGTAATGGTCTCTGGAACGAGAGTTAATCGTGATGTAGTGTACTGCTCACTTCACGATGTAGTGCGTGAGTTCTGCTTGAGAAAACTCACAGAAGACAATTATATACAGGTTGCAGTGCCATACAATCCGTATCAACATTTGCATTCCACGGAATCACGGTTATGCATTTATATTCATGATGATCTTGTTAAACAATTAGATTATTCTGAATACCAGTTGGATAAGATTCCAATGCTCTATTTCAAGGAAACAAATTCTTTGGAGTTCATTGCTCATCCAAAACTCAATACATGGAATAACCAATATTCAAATCCATTAGATTTAGTTGTTAAATTCAGATTTGTTCGGGCATTGTATTTGATGGATGTGGAATTGCCAAATTCATGGGCTACTGTACTGCAATCGCTAACTCAGTTGAGGTACCTAGCACTTTATGTCAAACAATTTCAATTGAAGTGGATATCACACCTACACCATCTCCAAACTCTGCACCTCAAAACAAGGAAGAGGATATGGCTAAGGGCTTCTACTTTATGGGAAATGACAAAGATAAGGCATGTGAATATAAATAGGTCTTCCGTGGTATGGGATTTCAATGACGAAGGAAGTTGTGATGAAACTTCAACAACTATGCTAGAGAACATGAAGACTTTTCACACTTGCAATATATGCTTGGATAATATGAATCCAGGGTTTTTGTGGAGGTTTCCAAATCTTGAAGAACTCGGCCTCAAAATGAAATATGTACCTGAGTTTCCTTTGTTTCCCATACCGGAAGTTTATACTTGCCTTCATTCTCTTTCTCTGGAGTTAAGTTCCTTGAAATTCTGGGATTCAGTTGGATGGAAGAGCAATTTTGTCTTCCCTCCAAATCTTAGGCATCTGTACTTTGCTGGCTGTTTCTTGAGGGAAGGAATGGTTTCAAACATAGCAAGATTGCGGAAGCTTGAGAGTCTCACATTAGAAGAGGGAGTTCCTTGCAGGATATCTGAGAGTGAGAGCCTCTATTGCTGGGACATTACAAATGTTGAGTTCCCTGCACTCAAATACTTGACATTACTCCGTTGGCATATAGACGAATGGAAAGCATCAGAGGAATCCTTTCCCGTTCTTGAGGAGCTATCTATAGAGGCTACTGGTCAAAATTTCAAGGAGATCCCTCCTTGCTTTGCGGATATTTCAACACTGCGACTTATTAGACTGGCTTACTGCAGCCATTCACTTGGTGTTTCAGCCATGAATATCAAAAGGGACAGAGAAGAAAACACAGGATGTGACAGTCTCCAAGTTTTAGGTGTAATAAATAATTAAATGTATTTAAAAGCAATTCAAAGCTGTGAATTCCCAGCTCTATTTCCACTTCTTAATTCTACTTCTGTATTGTCACATTATTGTCTGTTTTTTTAAGCATAATTCAGATTCTTTTTATCGATGTCCCTGAAGATGAGACATACATATCTTTTAACTTTTAACTTGGTCTTAGCTAACAGTTATGCCCTTCAACATTGAATGTGCATAAGTAAGTACTTAAATTTGTATAAAAATAAACAAGTAGACACAGATTTTACATAACATAATACATGTAGGATACCATGTAGGACACAAATTGTCATATAGGACGTGTGTGTCTACTCGTTCAACTATATTCAAGTTTAATGTCTATTTGTGCATACCCAAAATTGGAAAACATACCTACCAATTGAGGCCAAGATAAATGACACAGTATATGTTTTATGCCTTTTTTCTGTTTTTATTAGGGAGCTTTTTAATTAGGAAGCTGAGGTTGCAATTCAATTTCCTATATAGTTAGCCACTTTTGTTGTCTTTGAAAGTTGAATCTTTTAATTCGACTAATTTGGATTTAGGAATAAAACATACACCTTGATTGGAGGGTGGTTACTCATTGTATTGATCTCACGCTTACATTAAATCTAGTGTTTGCAAGGATCCCTCTTCTTCTAGTTAAGAATATTGTATATCATGGTAGAATAAAGATAGTACAAAATCTTATCTTATAGAACTGAGTAGTGAGTACAAACTTAAAAATCAATCTCAGCTTCCATTTACTTTTAGGAAACTTACATCAATATACTATATTAAAGAAAATATTTATCATTTATAGAAATAACATTTTTTTTTCACTTTTAATATATTTATAATACAATTTTAATATATATTACAGTGAACAATTTATAGAACACATATAATACAAGTTTTATTGATAGATAATACATTTATCACACATTTTAATACAATTATAATACAACGTGTTAATTTCTTACCAAACAAACATAATATATTTTTAAAAACGGTTATAATACATATATATTGCATATATAATTCACTTTTTAATACATATTGCAGATTTTATCATAGTATTGCTAATAAATGGTAATAAATCAAAAAGTGTCGCTAAAATCAGTAATTATTTATTAAAAGGTATTCGTCCAAATAATTTTTCCTTACTTTTATCCTACAGAATGAAGAGTAATAATTAATTAATAATTGTAGTAGGAATATTGATTTGTAAATAAACCAAGAGATAATATCTCAAATGGTCACTCAACTTTGAATAGTTCATTTACAAAATCACCCAACTTAAATTTGTTCACCTAGAAAGTCACTCAACTTTTTATAACTCAAAAGTTAATTAACTATTGACATTTCACTTAGAAAGTTACTCAACTATTCATCCATTAATTTTTTATTACGTAAGCTAACTGACATACGCCAATTTTTAAAATGCAAAACTGTAATTAAAAATATAAATAAAAAAAAAGTAAGAAATCATAATACTAGTATTTTGTTTTTTAAATGATACATAAAAAAATAAAATTGAAAGATTAAAATGAAACAAAATTAAAATAGAGTACCTAAATGAAATATGAGGGCAAATTTATGTATTTGGCCTTTTCTTAAATTGACTATTATTTCAAATTATTGCTTAAAAGCAAGTTTTTCTATAATATTTCCTAATTAATATTCAGGTACCGGCCACCACCAACTTCATTAATTAACTCTAAAGCTCATTAACATACTTGCAAGTGGAAAACCATTCGATCCTCTTTGGTTTGGCTTATTTTAATTACTTTCTCACTTTCCATTTCTCTAACCCCAAAAGCATCAAATCAAGCAGTCTTCTTGTCACGACCCGATTTCTCAAGTCATGATGACACCTACTATAACCCACCAGTAGGTAAGCCAACCCGTAACCCGGAACAACAAGTAATGGGTCTGAGGGTAGAAACTAAATAAGAGTAGGCAAATAACAATATAAACAGGCGGAAGCAAACCAAAAACATATATACAAATAAAGATCCCTCCCAGAACCTGGAAGTCACTAGTACAGAGCTACTAACAAAATGAGTACAAGTCCCAAAAATGGACAACAGAGACTGGACTGTCTCGAAAGGTAAAAGACAAGTCTATATATACAGATGGAGACTGAAATAGTACAAAACGTCGTGTGCTCACTCCCGTCTCCGGATCAGTCTGCTCCAAGCTCGATCAACGCTGGCTACTAGTGCCCGGACCTGCATCACGAAATAGATGCAGAGCGTAGCATGAGTACCAAAACAACCGGTACCCAGTAGGCATCATAGGCCGACTGAACTAGAAAAGTAAAGGCAGTATGAAAAGAAGGAATAACACAAACCGAAGTCAAGAACTAAAATCTAACTAACAAGGGAATGCACACGAGTGTACAAAGAACTAACTAAAGTAATCTATAAGCTAACTACACCTAACTGGGCCCCCATAAGCCCAGAAGGTACACTCGTGCGCAAGTTAAATAAAAACCCGAACGGACCCCCATAAGCCCGACGAGTACACATAATAACTATAACTAAAGAGAATTGCATAAAAGAACCCAAGAACGAAGAACACGAATCAGAACCTCAACCCTAATTAGTAAAATCTGACAGTACGGAGGCCGGACCTCGAACCGGATGCTCACCAAAAGTACCTAAGTAACCAATCACAAGTAACAAGTATAAGAGGTCAGAACTCTAACCGGATGCTCTATATAAGTATCTGAGCAATAGAGGCCGGAACTCTAAACCGATGCTCTATATAAGTAACTGGGCAATAGAGGCCGGAACTCTAACCGGATGCTCTATAAAGGTGCCAACGTAGCTGTTGAAAGAGTCCCAATCGATCCATACACATAAATGTCCGTGAAACGCCGTCCACACATAGCCAATCAACATGCAACTAAAACCCAAATTTTCTCAAAAATTAGAAATGGAACAACATAAGGGAAAATAAGGAGAACTAAAGTCGGAGCAAGTGTATCGCCTAATTAAGGCCCAAACTATCAGACTCAAGTCTGCTACACCAGTCTACAGGGATCTAAGCCGGCCGAGCGACGTCGGGGCGAAACTAAGGCCTATTGGATCCGAATCATGTATTTCTAAGGCAAGCCCTAGTCAAACCTAAACTAAGGCCCAACATTCTTCAATTAACAATAATTAAGCATGCAAGAACTCCACATAGCGAGGAGGGTCCGTTAATAACACACAGTATGCTCACAGTTACCCAATAATTTCCGAAATGGGCCGAAAACATGATTTCTTAACACCTATGTAGGATTCAATAACTACCCAACCCAAATCCCAACTAATCAACATGCATTCACATTCTCAAGCTCAATCTAAGAGA
>NW_006239147.1:655778-679079 GCF_000226075.1 Solanum tuberosum | reverse complement strand
TTGACCAAAGTCAAACTTAGGCTTAAACTTAAAGTTAAAACGCCTAATCGCACCGACTCACACTGAAAACCTCGAGAGTCATGTCGACCATGCTACTAGCCTAAAATGACCCTTTCGGAGCTGATGGAATCGTCAGAATTGGATTCTGATGTCATCTCCTTGAACTTTTGATCGAAAATGATTATTCAAGGTTCATAAGCTCCAAAACACAAAAACTCGCACCAAGACCAAACGAACGACCAGGTGACCGAACTGTCAGTCCCAGCAAGTCATAAATGACTTGGGGTCGCTATAGGAACGCTCTAAACGACACACAAAAGGCAAGACACAGAAATGACCATGAGGGTCATTACACTTCTTCTCAATATCTCAAGGTTAGATTTCTAAATTGTTTTATTTATTTTTTCATATTCAACATACATTTTACTCTATTTTCTTGAGTCTTTAGTTGTTATGTGCGGTTAATGTCTTGTGCTTTAACGGTGTAAGATCTATTCCTATGCTATAAAGTAATTTAAATCATTTCAGTTGTAATCATCGTTAAGTCGAGTTAGTAGCTAGGGTTAGTTACGTTGAGTTATTGATGAAGTTTATATCAACTTGAGTTAGTTGGTAATTTGGTATAGTGGGAAGTAGAGTTATTGCTTAGCTTGTCTTGTAATAGATTAGTAAAATTACAGCATCAAATTTTACTTTGACATCATTATACCGTACAATTCCTTAATCGGATTCTTTTTGTTATTTTTTTCTTACAATTATAACACCTCTGTGTTACTACTCTATGAAATAATTTTATTTTTTTTCAACTGTTTTCCTAATGAAAGGTGATAGAACAATTAACTCAAGGCAGTAGGCCGGTTAGTAGTTTCCACAATTGCCAATTGAAATTAACAAACGTAGTATTGCATCAATTTATGATGATGATGAAGTTGTGGGCTTTGAGAAAGATGCAGAAATTATAATGAAGAAATTGATACGAGGAACTAAGGAGCGGGATGTTATCTCCATCTATGGAATGCCCGGACTCAGTAAAACAACTTTGACAAGTAAGGTGTATAACAATCCCTCTATTGTTAATTACTTTGATGTTAAAACATGGTGTGCTGTATCGCAAGCATATAATAGGCGGACGCTATTAGTTGAGATTTTCAAACAAGCTACAAATGATAAGATCGAAATAAAAGATGACGATGATGTAGCTGATATGTTGTGCAGGGTTCTAATAGGCAAGAGATACCTCATCGTGTTAGATGACATTTGAGATGTCGAGGCATGGGAAGATTTGGGAATATGTGTCCCTCAAGGTGAAGACCGAAGCAGGGTAATGGTAACAACACGAATTGAAGAAATGGCTAAGCATCTTCAGCACCACAGTGATCCTTATTCTCTTAGCTTTCTAACTTCCGAAGAGAGTTGGGAATTATTGGAGAAGAAGGTATTTCGAGGAGAGAGTTGTCCCCCGGATCTACAGGAAGCAGGGTTACAAGTTGCCCAACACTGTTAGGGATTGCCTCTTGTGGTTGTCTTGATTGCTGGAATTATTGCAAAAATGGATAGGGAGGCGTCCTTGTGGCTCGAGGTTGCAAATGACTTAAGTTACATTGCTTTAGGAGAGCAGAGTATGAAGGTGATACAATCAAGTTATGACCATTTAGAAGACCACTTAAAGCCTTGCCTTCTTTACATGGGATTGTTTCCAGAGGACCATAAGGTTCCAGTGGACGATCTGCTGAAGTTGTGGATGGCTAAGAGTTTGTATTGAATGCCGGAACAGAGAACATGGAGGAAGCATGTCGAGTTTGCTTGAGTGATTTGCTGAACAGAAGCCTAATAATGGTCTCCGGAATGAGAATTAATCGTGATGTAGAATACTGCTCACTTCATGATGTAGTGCGTGAATTCTGCTTGAGAAAACTCATAGAAGACAAGTATATGCAGCTCGCAGGTGCCATACAATCCGTATCAACATTTGCATTCCAAGGAATCAGGGTTATGCATGTATATTCATGATGATCTTGTTGAACAATTATGGAATGACCGATCAAATCCAACACTCATGAATACATGGAATAACATGGAGTTCATTGCTCATCCAACACTCAGTACATTGAATAACCGATTAAATACTTTATATTTACTTGTTGAATTAAGATATGTTCGGGCATTGCATTTGATGGATGTGGAGTTGCCATATTCATGGGTTAATGCAATACTACAGCTAACCGAGTTGAGGTACCTTGCACTTTATGTTGGAAATTTTGAATTGCAGTGGATATCGAACCTACGCTATCTCCTAACTCTACAGGTCAAGTCACATAAGAAGTTATGCATAAGGGGTGCTTCTTTTTGGGAAATGACGAAACTAAGGCATGTGAATATAGAACATTTTCCTTGGGAGGGGAATACAATGACCAAGAATCTTCAACAACTATGCTAGAGAACTTGAAGACTTTTCACACTTGCTATATAAGTAGGTATGATATTAATCCAAGGTTTTGGTGGAAGTTTTCAAATCTTGAAGAACTCAGCCTCCGCATTAAATATGCACCTAAGTTTCCTTTGTTTCCCATATCGGAAGTTCATACTTGCCTTCATTCTCTTTTTCTGGAGTTTACTTTGACGGAATTCTGGGATTCAGTTGGATGGGAGAGCTACTTTGTCTTCCCTTCAAATCTTAGGGATCTGTCCCTAAATGGTTGTTTCTTGACGAAAGATATGATTTCAAACATTGCAAGATTGCGGAAGCTTGAGAGTCTCAAATTAGATGGGGGAGCTCCTTTGGTGAGAACAGAGAGCTATTGTTGGGACGTCAGAAACGTGGAGTTCTCTGCACTCAAATACTTGATACTACTTGATATGCAGATGGACGAATGGATAGTTTCAGAGGGATCCTTTCCGGTGCTTGAGGAGCTAGTTATACACGATGGTTACTACTTCAAGGAGATCCCTCCTAGTTTTGTGGATATTCCAACACTGCGACTTATTGAAGTGATTGACTGTGACGACTCTCTTCTGGTTTCAGCTATGAATATAAAAACTGAAATAGAAGAAACCTCTGGATGTGATCGTCTCCAAGTTCTTATATTGTAGGACTACTAAAGCTGAGATGGTAAGTCAGTTCAACTCATCTTTAACTTAACTCTGTCTTACCAGTTACCACATAATATAATATTTTTTTTAGTAACTTATGTTCGCCTCTTGTACATGCAGGTTGAAGAGATGAAAGCTAAGGAGTTGTTATTATTTGAATTGCAAGCTAAAATTGTCTGGATGATCCCAACATCATTCTAGTTCTGAAGTTTGTTTGAAAAGTTTTTCACATCATTTATTGATCTATGTTGTCATGTATATTTCAGTCTTGTAATGTTATTGTTGAAGTCTATATCAGCTAGAGTTAGTTGGTATGGTGGACAGTAGAGTTATTGCTTAGCTTGTCTTATAATAGAGGTGTTACAAGGGGAAGAGATTAAGCGTTTAGATCCTAGGTTACAAGAGTTTGTAATCTGAATCTTGGCTGGATGATTAATGGAGTTGTTGCTGAAATCATGTGAGACAGATCGTGGTTTTTTCCTCCCATGAGCAAAAAGATTTCCACGTAAACATCGTTTGCTCTTTACATTACACATTACTTTCTTCAATATATCTCCATCCTCTCTTATTTCAATTTCGACTTCTCTAAACCCAAAATTAAAGCATCAAATTTTACTTTGACATCATTATACAGTGCAGTTCCTTAATCGGATTCTTTTTGTAATTTTTTTCTTACAATTATAACACCTCTGTGTTACTACTCTATAAAATAATGTTTTTTTTTTCAACTGTTTTCCTAATGATAGATGACTGAACAATTAACTCAAGGCAGTTGGCCGGTTAGTAGTTTCCACAATTGCCAACTGAGTTTCTTTTGTTTTCCTTAGAAAGAAGGCAAAAAATTTAGAACATGAAATATTTTGAATTAATAAGAGACGCTTAATTTATGTGTTGTGGCATATTAAAAAGAAATTTTATCAAGTTGCATATATGATATATTAAAAAAATTACATATTAAAATTGTTCTAATATTACTTTTGAAATTCATTTGATAGCAATATTTCAGCAGCATGATGTAGCTTGTACTGATAATAATCTTGATTGAATAAGCTCATCATTCACTGGTTTGAGCTTGTATATTTTCTCTCCAATTACTATGCAAGTTATTGCACAATGACCATCTACTAGTCATCTTAAGGAAGACATAGATTGATCAAATTTCTATATAAAACACTACTCTTATTCGACAACAACTTCTTAATACGTATGCAAATGTGAAAAGGTGGAGACTACAAAGGTGAAAAAAATATGCAAAACTTAAGACAAGAAATATTTTGAAATCACACTTGACATTTAAATTATAAGTTATGACATATTAAACAAAAGAAGCTTTTATCAAATTGAATATTTGATATATTATAAGAATTTCATAATTGAAGTTATTGGTTTGAGCTTGTATATTTTTCTTCAATTTTTGTGCAACTTATCACGCACTTATTATAATATTTTAAAAGTTCTTGTACTTAATTAGCATGGAATACACGAGCAACATACATGTCCAAGTATATATATATCGTTATAACAACTCTGCACAACTTAGGATGAGACATATGTGGCCAGAACTAGTAAAATAAATTATAGGGGTACTTCCTTCGTTCAAAAAAAATAAAATGATCTTCTTTCTTTTTAATTTTTTTAAAAAAAGAATAACATTTTTCATTCTTTTTGTGACAATACTTTAATTTCAACTTTTCATATGACATGCTCAAAGTTAAAATCATAAAATTTAAAATATAATCATAAAAAGTCTTCTTTATTTTTTAATACTGTACCATTATATCAAGTAAAATGTCATATGAACGTGAATTAAATAATATGAAATGGAAGCATAAACAAAGTTATCTTTTCCGATCGGAAACGTGGGGTTCAATAAATACAGGCTACAGCTGTTGATTGAGAATTTAAAATAATATGTATTTATTTATTTGTTTAATCAACAATTATTTATATCATTCAAGTCCACCATCTCCTTCCTTTATTTTTCTGATCAGTTTCCATTTCTCTGAACACAAAAGCATCAAATTAAGCAATCTTCTCAATAACCCAATTAAGGTCAGATTTCTAAATTGTTTTCTTTTTTTTTTCCATACATTTTACTCTATTTTCTTCACATCATTATTCATTACTATTCTTTAATCAGTTTTTTCTTGGTTATTTTGAACTTTTATTTTATTTTATTTAATTTGCTTCTCTACTTATTTACTAGGGGATTTGTTCCATTCAGAAGTTAAATTTTAGAGTTGTTAAACTAAATTAGAAATTACGAATCATTACTATGTGTAATATTTATATATTACAACATTTCATCTTCTTCATTGATGTGTTTTTTTATTCAATCTCAACCAACTCAAAACTCCTCTTTAAACAGTTTTAAATTTTAGATATGAGTTCTTCTCAACATTTCAAGTCTTTTCATATATTATTTATTCGAAATGATTAACATATTTACTGTAGGTTAAATTTTAAAATTTGAGCTTCGAAACTTTACTGTTAGATGGTTAAATTCTGTTATTACTGTAGCTTTGGGTTTTAACTGATTTAGCCATCTCTAGGAGCTTATAAAGGGATTGTATTAGATCATAGACATTCATTGATGATAAGATTGTTTTCTTCTCTCTATATTTTTCTCTTTAGCTGAATTCTCGGGTTTAATTCCTGAACTAGTTGTTCATATTCCTCGAGATTACTCCCGGAATTTGTTTCTTCTCTGTAATTCTCTGTAATAGTATCAATTGACGAATTATTCCATTTTTCTTTGTCAATACTAAGAAATAATATTAAGGTGAAACTCGCATATTTAAGTCTGGGATCCGATCTGCCACTATAAGGGAAAAGGATTTAAACAAAACTTGATGAATCACTGTATAAAAGTTTATTGAGTAGCGAATTTTGACTCAGGGGCGCCTAGAATTAATATCTCCAGTAACTGAAAGAAAATACCCTTTATATGTTACATTACTTTGATATGTTTGGGTTTGGTTTTTTTCTTCTCTTCTAAATTCTGAATTCTGAAGTGACGTTGTTTTCATTTCTTTTATGAAAGGTGACAAAGCAATTGACTCAAGCCATGGAGGTTGTTGGCACTCGTGGAAAAGGAACTCTTTTTTCTGGAGAGACTTCAAACAAACCTAGTATTACATCAATTTATGATGATGTAGTTGTCGGCTTTGAGAAACATGCAGAAATTATAATGAATAAATTGATACGAGGAACTAAGAAGCGGGATGTTATCTCCATCTATGGGATGCCCGGACTAGGTAAAACAACTTTGGCAAAAAAGGTATACAACAATCCCTCTATTGTTAATTACTTTGATGTTAAAGCACGGTGTTCTGTGTCGCAAGCATATGATAGGAGGACGTTATTGGTTGAGATTTTCAAACAAGCTACAAATGATAAGATCAAAATCAAAGAGGACGATGATGTAGCTGACATGTTGCGCAAGGTTCTAATAGGCAAGAGATACCTTATCGTATTAGATGACGTTTGGGATGTCAAGGCATGGGAAGATTTGGGAATATGTTTCCCTCAAGGTGAATGTGGAAGCAGAGTAATGGTCACAACACGAATTGAAGAAGTGACTAAGCATCTTCCGCACCACAGTGATCCTTATTCTCTTAGCTTTCTAACGTCCGAAGAGAGTTGGGAATTATTGGAGAAGAAGGTATTTCGAGGAGAGAGTTGTCCCCCGGATCTACTGGAAGCAGGGTTACAAGTTGCCCTACACTGTAAGGGATTGCCTCTTGTGGTTGTCTTGATTGCTGGAATTATAGCAAAAAGGGAAAGGGAGGCGTCCTTGTGGCTCGAGGTTGCAAATGACTTGAGTTCCCTTGCTTTAGGAGAGCAGAGTATGAAGGTGATACAATCAAGTTATGACCATTTAGAAGATCACTTAAAGCCTTGCCTTCTTTACATGGCATTGTTTCCAGAAGACCATAAGATCCCAGTGGACCATCTGCTGAAGTTGTGGATGGCTGAAGAGTTTGTATTGAATTCCAGAACAGAGAACATGGAGAAAGCATGTCGAGTCTGCATGACTGATTTGCTTAACAGAAGCCTAATAATGGTCTCCGGAATGAGATTTTATCGTGATGTACAATACTGCTCACTTCATGATGTAGTGCGTGAGTTCTGCTTGAGAAAACTCACAGAAGACAAGTATATGCAGCTTGCAGTGCCATTCAATCCGTATCAACATTTGCATTCCACGGAATCACGGTTGTGCATTTATATTCATGATGATCTTGTTAAACAATTAGATCATACCAACTACCAGCTGGATAAGATTCCAATGCTCGATTTCAAGGAAACAAATTCTTTGGAGTTCATTGCTCATCCAAAACTCAATACGTGGAATAACCTGCAGGTCAAGTCAAGTGAGAAGTTACGCCTAAGGGCTGCTACTTTATCAGAAATGACGAACCTAAGGCATGTGAAAATAGACTGTTTTTTCATGGTATGGGAAAACAATGAGCAAGAAAGTTCTTCAGCAACTATGCTAGAGAACATGAAGAGTTTTGGTACTTGTGATATACGCTTGGATAATATGAATGCAAGGTTGTGGTGGAGGTTTCCGAATCTTGAAGAACTCGGCCTCAACGTTAAAGTTGTACCTGAGTTTCCGTTGTTTCCCATAGCGGAAGTTCATAGTCACCTCATTTTCTTACTCTGGAGTTCTCTTTAACGGAATTATTTGATTCAGTTGGATGGGAGAGGTATTGTGTGTTCCCTTCAAATCTTAGGCATGTGGACCTTGCCACCTGTTTCTTGACGGAAGAAATGGTTTTAAACATTGCAAGACTGAAGAAGCTTGAGAGTCTTCAATTATCTATGGGATTTGCTTCTATGAGATATTGTTGGGATGTCACAAATGTGGAGTTTGCTGCACTCAAATACTTGGGATTATTCTTTATGCAGATAGAAGAATGGAAAGCTTCAGAGGAATCGTTTCCTGTGCTTGAGAAGCTAGTTATTAGTGGATGGCCCGGTTTCAAGGAGATCAAGGAGATCCCCCCAAGCTTTGCGGATATTCTAACCCTAAGACGTATTGAACTGATTGACTGCATGGAGTCTCTAGGGGTTTCAGCTATGAATATCAAAAGAGAGATTGAAGAAAACACAGGATGTGACAGTCTCCAAGTTGTTATAGAAAAGTAAATAAATGAGCTTTAGCGGCAATTAACACTCTTTGTATGTGTCCCTAAAGGCTTTAGCGACATTAGATCTAATGACACTTAACTAATGCTAATAAAGACTTTAGCACTCTTTATTAATGTGTCTATTTATTGCCGCTAAAAGTTATTTTTATTGTAGTGTTTATGAGGCCCCAGAGCCCACCAACTTTATATGGGCTTGAAGCCTTTGGTTGATATGGATTGTTAGATCTATTTGGTTGATATGGAGCCCATGCCACCAGCGATAGATTTAAACGATACAATACAATAAAACTTAAATAACAATCAACACAAACTTTACATTTAGACTAACAATATAGTACAACTACCCAAACAAGGTGTGAATTACAACAATACAGTACAACACAAACATTACATTTCCACTTCTTAATTCTACTTTTGTATTGTCACATTATTGTCTGTTTGTTTAGGCATACTAGATGATTCATTGCCCGTGCTTCGCACGGGCCAATACATATGACGCGACAATAGTTGGGAATATTTATAAGGCGAGAATAGTCAGGAAGAAGCCCTCGATACATCAAAGTTACTTGTTTCATAAACGAACATACATATGTGTTTCAATTCTCCATTCAGTCTAAACTTTTGAGGATCAATCGAAACTACGAATTTGCAATGAATGGATATCTGAACTCCCTCTTGATTCAGATAAAATATAGCCAATGTCGTCATTGTACCAAACTAAGAAAACATGGTCTTCCAGCATGTGGTTAAAATAGAAAATGTCTATAGTATTTTTGTGTTGTCTTACACATAGTGATTGCGAAGCAACAATAGTACTAAACCACCAAACTTACTGTGAAGAATACCTCATGACCATGGCTAGTCATCCATGGATGCAATTGACAAAGAGAGAGCAGAGAGGATGACACATAATTGAGAAGAATCAATTAACTGATTTCTATTATGATGAGAGTACACATTTATACAGAATGAGAAAAGCAAAACTCTAACTAACTAGTGAGTTGACATGTTAATAGAAAGGAATCAATAACAAACTTATTCTAACTAATTAATTGAATAGACTAACTAACTGATTAGACTAGTAAACTAACTATCATAATTAGCTAACTCATAACACCCCCCTCAAGTTGAAGGTGTGGAGAACACTGACAACTTGATTAATGCTGTAGAATGTTTAAACCCGGTCAATGTCTTCGTCAATATATCTACCAGTTGATTATCAGAGCTTATGTGGTGTAGTGAAATAAGGCATGACTGAAGTAGATTTCTCATAAAGTGACAATCAACTTCAATATGTTTAGTGCGTTCATGAAATATTGGATTTCTAGCTATGTGCAGAGCAGATTGACTGTCGCAGTATACTTCAATAGGCATAGGGAATTGCAATGTGAGTTCTGTTAATAGTCTGCTGAGCCAGACTAATTCTCCTGCAACTTTCCTGAGAGCCCTATACTCTGCTTCTGCTGAAGACAGAGATATAGTCTCTTGTTTCTTGGACTTCCAGCTGAGTCGATTGTTGCCTAACAAGACAATATAACCACTTACAGACTTCCTGGTGTCAGGACATGCAGCCCAGTCAGAGTCACAATAGGCCTTAACATTGTATGATTGATCTTTGGACATGAAAATTCCCAGAGTGGGGTCTGCCTTGAGGTACCTCAATATGTGAAAAGCTGCTTGTAAATGAGGTTCTCGAGGGTCCTGCATAAATTGGCTGAGATGTTGCACACTGTATGCAATATCCATTCTAGTGTTAGTCAAGAAATTCAGCTTCCCAACAAGCTTTCTATAAAAGAGAGGTTCTGATAAATGAGCTCCTTCCTTGGCATGTAGTTTCACTGCAGGTTCAAGTGGAGAGTTGCAACTGCTCATACTTGCAACTTTGTAGTCTTTTAACAAGTCAAGAACAAACTTCCTTTGAGAGATAATAAGTCCATCCTCCTTGTAGAGTACTTCCATCCTAAGAAAATAGTGTAACCTTCCCAAGTCCTTAATCTTAAACTTGTCATGGAGGAAGATTTTGAGTTCTTCAATCTCAGAATCACTTGTGCCTGTTAGAATTACATCATCTACATAGACAGCAACAAAAATGCTGGAATTTTCAGACATCTTATGGAACAAGGAATAATCATTCAATGAATGAGTATACCCCTTTGAATACACAGTACATGTGATTCTAAGTCCAAGTCTGTTTCTTTTCCTGCTTCTTCATGTACATGTACTCAACACTGTGTTTTAGTCAATAAAAGTCCTAATGTTTCTGCTTGTTTTCTGACTCATGCTTGCAATGATGTGAATGTGTTGTGGCATAATAGACTTGGACATGTACCTTTTGTGAAAATGAGAGAAATTAAGTCCATACCTGAGAATTTTTCTGCCAAACAACCTTTCCTTTGTAATATTTGCCCAATGGCAAGGCAAGAAAGACTACCTTTTCCTCACAGTACCCATACTTCTACCAGAATCTTTCAATTGCTACATATAGATCTATGGGGTCCCTATCATATGGTGACATATGATAACTATAGGTATTTTATCACTCTTGTTGATGATTATAACAGATGTACATGGACTCAATTGTTGACTTGTAAAAGTAACACCTTAGAAGTCATCAAAATTTCTTGTCTATGATTCAAACTCAATTCAACACTTGTGTTCAAACAATATGAACTGACAATGGGATTGAATTTGTAAATACTGAAACCACAGCCTTTCTTAAAACTAAGGGAATAATCCATGAGAAAACATGTCCCTACACACCACAACAAAATGGGGTGGTGGAAAGAAAACATAAGTACTTATTAGAAACTGCTAAGGCTCTCCTTTTTCAATCTAAATTGCCTCTTAAATACTTGGGTGAGTGTGTGTTATGTGCCACATACATTATTAACAGGCTCCCCACTTCTCATATGAAAGGCAAATGTCCTTATGAACTATTATATAACACTAAGCCAGTTTACTCCCACATGAGAACATTTGGCTGCCTTTGTTATCCTACTCTTCCAAAACCTCATAGGGACAAATTCCAAGCTAGGACCACACCACACATCTTCCTAGGTTATCCTTTTGGATCAAAAGGTTACAAAGTTCTCAGTCTAGACACTAAAAAGATACACATCTCCAGGGATGTAGTTTTTAAAGAAAGCATTTTTCCTTTTGTTGTTCTTCCTGATGTCTCTTCTTTTCCTTCTGTCTTGCATTCTGTGCCTTTCATAGATACTGTGCATCCTAACATTGAGTCACAAACTGTACAACATGTTGAAAATAATGTAATTGAAGCAAGTGACACTTTACCTCACACTTCACCTAATCATGTAACTGATTCTCCTACCACCATTCAGCCCTTTAATCCTGAACCTACAGTCTCCTGCAGACCCTCTAGACCACATAAATTACCCACATACCTTCATGATTATGTTCTTCCCAGACCTATGACTAAACCTTTACAAAATTCAAATATTTCCCTGAACTCTGCCTTCTCCAAACACCAACATATATCACCTGGAGTCTTGGCACTTGAGAGTCAATCACTTGTGAGAAATGTCAGTAATGATGATGAACCTTCTTCGTATGGGGAGGCTGCTATGAACCTTGCATGGCAATATGCCATGACACAGGAGTTTGAGGCATTACATACAAACCACACTTGGGAACCATGCAATTTATAACATTTGTCCTTGATGTGTCCTGGTCTCTTGCAGTAATCACATATAATACGAGTCCTGTTACCAATGTAGGAATTGGTCTGAGAATAGTTAGTTCTAAAATTGGTGTTGGTGTTGTCTGTAGAAGAATAATTTGGCCTTGTGGACCTGGAAGTACTTGCTCCTGCCGAGCCATTTGCATTGAAAGCAACAAACTCCATGACCTTCTTCCCTGAATTGCCTGCATTCAGAGCTGCAGACTCCATGAACACCTGAGCATTAGGTTTAATCTCTCTCTGTTTTTCATCCTGTACTAACAAAGAAAAAGTTTGTGCTAGGGAAGGCAATGGATTCATCATGAGGATATTCCCTCGAATTACAGTATAGACCTCATTTAATCCCATAAGGAATTGTATCAATCTCCTATCCCGCTCTGCCTTAAACATACTATCCTTAGCTCCACAAGTGCAATTACAGTTACATTGAGTTCTGATATGCAATTCAACTCTTCCCACAACCTTTTCATCTTAGTATAGTAAGTAGTAATGTCTAAATTTCCCTGTGATAGTTCATTGATCTCACGCTGAATCTGGTATAACTTTGCACCATTAGTCTGATCATATCGATCTTCCAACTCCTTCCACAATTCGAATGAATCAGAAACATATTCCACACTTTCTGCAATTTCCTTAGCCAAGGAGTTAAGAATCCAGGAAGTAACCATGTCATCACATCTTCCCCATTGACGGAATTGTGATGTTCCTGGATCGGGCCTTTTGCAATCACCATTGATAAAACCCAGTTTATTCTTAACTGACAAGACTCTAAGAACACTTCGTCTCCATGATCTATACCCTACTCCATCAAAAGGAATTTGAACTAACGAGACACCTGGATTATCAGAAGGATGCATATACAAAGGGGAACTCAGATCTGTACTACCAACGCCATTGTTGTTCACAACATTCTCAGTCGAAGAAGAATCACCCTTAATCACCATAGTGGATTCAAAACAAAAAAATCACCAAGAATAAATCGATATAAGTGAAGAAACACAGCAGATCCAAAAAACTCAAAATATCAAAGCAATCAAAAAATCAACACAGAAGCAGAACAAGATCGAAGATGGTGTATAGAAGCACATAGAAATCGAAATACCTCGCGCTTTGATACCATGTGAAGAATACCTCATGACCATGGCTAGTCATCCATGGATGCAATTGACAAAGAGAGAGAGCAGAGAGGAAGACACATAATTGGGAAGAATCAATTAACTGATTTCTATTATGATGAGAGTACACATTTATACAGAATGAGAAAAGCAAAAACTCTAACTAAACTAGTGAGTTGACATGTTAATAGAAAGGATTCAGTAACAAACTTATTCTAACTAATTAATTGGATAGACTAACTAACTGATTAGACTAGTAAACTAACTATCATAATTAGCTAACTCATAACACTTACACATAAGAATAATTTGATAATAGACAAGTAATATGCCGTTGATATTGCTGAAGAAGTTGCAAAAAAAAATGCCAACCAGTTGAAAATCCTTTAGTGCATGTTTCACTTCTAAGTTGTAAACGATTAAGCACACATGCAGCAACATAAACACCTAAAATAACAATGAAAGCACTAGTCTTTGTCAATATTTTCACAATTCGAAACTAACTTATGAATATGTAGAGTCAATTTAAATAGCTATTTGTTCCATCCTGTTTTGTGTTGTCATATTCCTCAAATTTGGTGTGTTAAAGCCACAATTAGTCTAGTATACAATATTCTCACTGTCCAATTGATCAGTCGCTTGTGTGTGTAAATCAATAGCTTGTGAATACTTGTACCCTGACATACATTAAAATTGAAAATATACTTACTATTTAGGAATATGCATAACGCCGGCACAATGAAAGGAACTATAAAAACTTGTCAAGATTAACACTCCAAGTCTGTTATTAACAATTAACAAAGTGTGTGTAAAAGCTCTTATGAACTTACTAATGAGTTGTATGTAAATTTCAACCCTCCAGTAAAAAATGTTCAAGAATACAAAACAATTTTGAGAGGACAAAAGACTGCCTTAAAATTGCAACAGTACTTGGAGAAATTGAAGATAAAAATCGGTGGAAGCGATGGAAGTCAGTAGTTGGAGAAGCTTGAGTAGATGAAACGTTGAGGACATCAATTTATTTACTTTTTCGTGGTTCTCTCAATATTCATTTTTCCTCTTTTAATTCAAGTGACATTCAAACTTCATCAGCCCATATATATCTAAAACTAAATTTAGAAAAAAACAGATGAAAAATTGAAACCAAAAAACCGTGGGGGAGAAGCAAGTGAAGATGGCAAATTAAGAAATCGAAGCCAAAAATTGAAGAGAGACCTAGAAAATTGAAAATTGAAGTTGTACTCAGAGAAGATGGAAGGCCCTAAGATTATGCTAGGAAATAAACTTTTATCTTCCTCTTCTTCAATGCATAGATGAGAGCACTGAGAGACCAAGGATTGCTACCCATGTAGTAGAAAGTAGAATATATGACAGATTTTTTTATCGGATGTCCCTGAAGGGACTAGACATAAGACATACATACCCTTTTAACTTAGTCTTAACTGATAATTATGTCCTTCAATTTGCACAAATAAATATTTTTTTCTCAATGATATAAAGTGATGCAAAATAATTTTTACGAGATAAACTCAAAGTTGGATAATCACCAACCTGACTTGGGTCAACTTTTTTATGTCACTATTCATATAGACAAAATCAAACTCTTATTGACGAGAGCAACAAAACTTAAGTTAATCCATTTATGTAACTCCACCAAGAATTTACTTTGTTACAGATTTTCGCAACAAATAATATTTATATATTTAATAAATTTCTCAATATAAACATAAAAAAGTCATTAGATTCTCGAGAACCCGCATTTGATACCTTATATAGATCCATACTTGTATATAAGTGCAAAAGAAAAATATTTAGTGCGCGTATCATGTGGTTAAAAACTTCATTAGAACTGATCTTAAAAATCAATCATGCACATTAAAGAATTAAGATTAAGAGTTTCAAATTAGCTTAAGTTCATATCTAACGGAGTATATAACATTTAAACCTAGCTCACATTAACAACTCTAATTGTGATACCTGTTTCTTCATTTCATTAGAAGAAAATAAATTTGAGTTCTTGATCAAATAAATAATTAAAAAAGTGCGTAGTAATAAATTTATGACTCACTCTATGTTAAACCATTTTTATCTTATTATTTCCAATTATTGCTTAAAAGTAAATCTATTATGATGATAGATCGAACAGTCATCTAGCATTTGGAAAAAAATATTATTATTAATATACACGAAATAGAGTCACTTTATCCATCATTTGAGAAGTGTTCTATTCGTAACTTTGTCATTAGCCAAATGACTCAAATATGTTTTTAATTGGCTAACAGACTCTAGTTCCCCTTTTTAAAAAGGGAAAAAGACCTATTTTTATAACTACGATATATCAATTCTAAATAACAAAATTGATAAATTTATTAAATCCTTTTTCTATTTAAAAAATGTATTCACCAATTTTAAAAATTCAAATTATACGTCCAAATATTTAATAAATCAAACTCCACCAACCGCCCCACACCATTTTAAGATGTAAAATAATTTTTAAGTGATAAACTGGAAGTTGGAACGATCACCAACCTTACTCGAGTCAACTTTGTGATGCCACTATACATTTATACATGTGAACATGTAAGTTTATTATTCTAAATTATTGCTGAAAACCAAGTTTTACCATAATCTTATTATTAAAAAACCATCAACAAATTATTAATGACATGTATCATGCATGCTCAAAGAAATCTTCAATCATAATTCATTAGGCTAGACAGAAAAGAGTTGTGACTCATTTTGACGAAAAATTCTTGTCATAAATGTATTACAAGTGTTTAATGGAAATCGAACTCTCATAGAGGAGAGCAATAAACCTTAAGCTAATCCAATTTTGCTACAAGACCAAAAGCTTACTAATTTTTTACTGATTTTCATGCTAAATAATATTAATATAATTAATAAATTTATTAAAAAATCATCTTCTTTCTTTTTAATATTTTAAAAAAATATATATATTTTCTTTTTTGGCAACACTTTAATTTCAATTCTTCAATGGAGAAGGAGGAACCAAAGAAAAAGCATACGTTTGAGCTCCCAAATTTCCTGTTAGTTTACTTTCCTAAATGTTTTTAGTTGGATTGTGTAGGATTTGACCTTGGTCTTTTGCTTATTTGTTTTTTGATTTAGTTAATTTCTTCTTTTGCACGTATAAGGAGTAAGATTAGTTGAATGTGGGGCCTGATTTGAGAAATATAAGGAAAGAAAATCAATTATATTAGGATAAATGTTATGAAACTATATAAAACAATGAGAAGAAGAAATTCGGGAGAAGAGAGAAGAGTTCTTATTTCTCTTGAATGATATTTAGGGATCCACATATCTGATTTACAATGAAAGAAAACCCTTTATTTATAGGGGAAACCTAACTTGGTCCCAAGTAGGATTCCTAACCATATCCTAAAAGGACTCCACATAATTAGACATTCACTATAATACAAATATGTTTATAACACTCCCCTTGAATATCGGTAGATTATGTGCCTCGTTAAAATCTTACTAGATAAAACCCAGTGGATTATGTGCCTCGTTAAAACCTTACTAGATAAAACCCTGTGGAAAAAAATCTGGTGAAGGAAAAAGAGTACACATATGTAATAATATGCTTTATGTATGCCTCATTAAAAACCTTACAAGAAAAATCCAATGGGACAAAACCTTGTGAGGGAAAAAGAGTACATCGCGTATTAACTCCCTCTAATATGAATATCAATCCAAAGACTTGATTCTAAGCTTGTACACAATCTTCTCGAAAATGGTAGTAGGTAGAGACTTGATGAATAAATCAACCATATCATTACTTGGATAAATCTGTTGCATGTTACTATCACCACTCTTGGGAGCTCATGTGTGTAGAAAAGCTTTGACGAAATGTGCTTCCTTCTATATGCTTTTATGAATAATCCTTCGGGATAAAAAATTTCTGCAAGTTCCTCGGTTCAACTTATTTAAGAAAATAATCTATTGCAGATTTCTGCAAGTTCCTTACTTCAACTTCTTTAAGAAAATAATCTATTGCCTTTTGAAAACTCTTCAAGAGTTTCAATTCAAGTCATCAACGTGCATAACAATACAAAAGATTCTTGATTGTTTTAATCTATATATGAGGATTATAAGCAAGTTTTTCAAAAATTTGTATATGCTTTAGATTTTGAACCCATCAGATATTTTCATATCAATTTTGTCAAGTGACAATATTCAATATTAAATGTATGACATCTTCTAGTGCCTAGATTGCAAGTCAAATAAGCTTTACACTTACCAAGATGCACCATTCCACTTTTCACTTGATAGTTATTTCTACACCAACATATTTTAATAGACGTAGAATTCATATCCTCATAATCTTTTACAATATTGCGCTATGTTGTATCAAAGATATCGTCGACGAACTATCACTTTGTATTGGCTCACAATACGACATAACTTATTGAGATCTCATGACTTTATTATATTCAGGTAGCTACCCCTCTCATGAGGTTTCATGAAGTGTTATGTTGTAAACTCTTCAAGAGCACATTGCCTCCTTATTATGATCATTTTGATTCTTTGATCCTCCTCTTTTTTCAAGGATTATTTTATTTAGAATTGATTACTCTATCATGCTTCATGCATGTCGTAGACTCTATCCTTGAGGGACATTCAATATGAGTATTTACAACTCTTTCTGTTGCTTCTAATCTCCCCCTTATGTTAGACAAACTAACATATATCTCAATCTTTTGGAGAATCTATCTTTGTGCATCATTGTATATTCATTGATTATATATTACATATCAAAATAATCAGATGAAAAATATTTGGTCCTGACCATAAATCAATTGAAAGAAAATTTGATCATAATTTATTGATCTGATGCGTACAATTACTTTTGTATGCGGTATCACATGAAGCTATATTTTCATAAGCAATGATTTCCACTACAAGAAAAGCAGCCTCTAAGGAAGGGAAATCTAGTCCCTAAAAGTCCAAAACTGGTCCCAAATAGTCTATTGCGACGGGAAAAGGCTGGTCGCCACCCGTCCTAATAGCTTTCTTCGCTAAAAGTTAATTGCGACGAGATATCTTTGTTGGTCGTTAAATGTTTATAGAGACGGAAACAACGTTGGTCGCCAAAACACGTTTAGAGACTACATCTCTCGTCCGAAACAGATGATTTTCTTCTTTGAAATGTACTTATTTTCTAGTCGTTAAATCACTTTCGCGACAAGCAACTACCTCGTCCTAGATTAACCTTTAGGGACGAGAAGCAACCCCATCCTAAATGAACCTTTAGGGATGAGAAACTACCTCGTCCTAGATAAAACTTTAGGGAAAAAAATATCTCGTCCTAAATGAACCTTTAGGGACGAGAAAGTACCTCATTTCTAATTGTCCACGAATGGTTCTAGAGCTACATATCATAAAATTAAAAAAAATTATCAATCAATATAAGATTGCTACTGAAATTTCCATAGAAAACACTGATAAATATTGGTTAACAAAACTTAGATTTCAATATTTTCTTAACAAATAAAACGTAGGTGATTAACATCTCGAGCTAAACTATGAAATCATGTTTTACACAACTTTCATAACAGAATGATATTGATCTTGTTCATCTTCTAATTTACATCTTGATTTATAACTTCAATTTCCAAAATTCTCTAGATACATGAACAAGCTGCAAGGATTTAAAAAAAATTAATTAGGAAAGAATAAGTTTTGAGCTATCCAGAAACATGAACAAGCTTTGAGATGCATTAACCAATAATTCAAATTTTTATCACAAATGCAAGAAAAAGTTTCCATGCCGACCCCTTGAATCAGAACAATCACCATGATCAAGTAACCATTTTGGTCATTTTCAATAAAAAAAAATGTTTTAATACAGCTCCAATGTTCATTATCACATAATCTGCTGCAATAAAGAGTTACTTCACTGCTAAACATTATAGATATCCATTGAACTGTGATCATCTTCTAGGAAAAAAGATTTATATCTCTTACAAATCATTCTTAGAGCTTTCTTTTTCTTTTTCATCAAATAAGAACAAAAATATTTCGAATACAGGAAGTGTACCAAAAAAATAGATAACCATACTAAAAGATCGAGACATTGTTGCAACATTACAAATAATATGCTAAGAAACCATCAAATGATGCACAAAAATAGAACTTTAAGGGTCCATTTGGTACTACATCACAAGTCTAAAACGTCTATAATTTTCAAGTTTATACATCTTGATGTAGTGTTTGGTGACAAAAACAGAGAAGAGTACTGGACACAATGATTTCATCATATTGTTATCTTTGATTTCCATTCAACGGATGAATTTTTTTTCCCTTTCTCATAGCAGCCTCACTTAATTCTAAGTTGTGGTTGCCTCCTAAAGTTTCTTATTAGAACCTCAAGTGTCCATTCAGTAGTGTATCAAAGTCTAAAACATCTATAATTTTTAAGTTTATATGTCTTGATGTAGTACAATAGCTGAAAGAATATCAAGTTTGTTTATCTCGTTGCGGGAGTACTACACTGGGGTTGCTATACTCTATCATAGTTGCAGCTCTCAACAAATAACAAATCTAAGCCATCTCTGAAATCATTTAAAGATTATTGAGTCAGACATCTAGTTAAGGGAGTACTATATTTCTTATGACATCACATTTCTATGTTCTTATTGAAGAGTATGATTCGGTGCAGCTGGCAGTTGTTAAGTCCTTTTCCTTGTCCCTTCCCAATAGCACATGGAGAAGTTGTTTTATTTGATAAAAAAAGTTGTTATCATGAGAAATTGTTTTGTTATAAAAAATAGCACTTTGTCCTTCACTACAATCCAATTGGGAATAAGCTGTTATCAATAAGTTGTTTTGTTCAACCAAAAAAAATGATTTACCATGTTATGAGCAGTAGATTCAGTTAAATATGTAATTAAATCTCAAGAGACATGAAAAAACTTACTTGTTTCATCTCTTTGAGTGTATTGCTTAACTTCATTAGTAGAAGAAGAAAATAGAGTAATAACTTGCACGTACTCTTTCTCAAGAACCACATAGTTCTATCACTCCCTTTCCTTAATTAGAAGACATGGTAAGGTTTGTAAGTCCTTGTTCTCGTCCCTTACCAATAGTGCCTGGAGAAAGAAAACTATATTATTATATTATGAGAAGTACTTTGAATAACACATATCTGAGACATTTAATGTCACATCATCTTGAATATTTATCAATATTATCAAGATGAATTATCTTGAGTTCATATTATGAAAGTTGTTGTGCTCTTAACTCTATTATCTTGCACAAATAATTATGCGAATGTCAATCTATAAGTTGACAACAAACACACATGTGATTATTATAGATGCATCGCTTTATCATATCACATGATAGGTGAACGGGCCCATATTCACCTTTTATACTTTCAAAATTTAGAGATTTAGTCTAAACATCAGTTGATCCAATTAACTTGTCATGAGAACAAACAACAAAAAGAATTCTAGAAGAATCTTCTAGTTCTTCAATGTATGTCTATTACTAAGTATGCACATATTTGGGATGACCAAATTATTCATGCCAACTAATAAAATTATTAGTACTTGTAAACTCCAAGTTTACTATGCCATGTGCGTTTTGCTTTAGTAAATTTCTGATTTATTTATAAGAGAAAATTTCAATTTTATTACTCTGAGAGTAATTTGTAAATTTATTTTTTCTCAGTTATTCTACCCCTTCTAAGGGTGAGTCGTGATCCCATCACGATAAAATGTGTATCCGTATTGATAAGCTTTATTTTACACTATCACATTCACTTTAGTATTGAGTATATTCAATCTCAATCGATAAACATTAATCATTAATGTTTGGAATGAAAACTCTACATTATTATCAAGGCGAATGGACTTAATCTGATTATCAGAAAACTGTGTCACTAATCATATTATTTGTGCCAGTAATTTTGCAAACCCCAAGTTGCGAGATGACAATAGGCACATATGAGACCATATAGAAGGATCATCTATTAGGGCCATGAAGTATCTAAACAACCCACTAGGTGAGTGAATAGGTCCACAAATATCCCTATGTATACGTTCCAAGAACGCATGAGATTCAATCTCAACTTTCATTGATGATGGCCTCACAATCAACTTACTTGACAACAAACAGTACAAGAAAATTCACCATTTAAAAGAATTTTTAGGTCTTTGATGGATGTCCCTTTGAATTTTTTATAATTCGTCTCATCATTATAGACCCATGATGTCCCAGACGATCATGTCAAAGTACTAAAGAATTGAAATTAGCAAACTTATTTACCATAAAATGTGTCTCTATTGCACTAATTATTATCCAATACAAATCAGAAGATAAAGTAGAGAATTTTTCAATGAAACATGTCTCCCTAGAAACATTCTTGTTGATACCACGTCCATTATCAAGGGTCGGGACTTTTTCCACGCCTAGCATGGTGGGCAATGAGCATACACCTCATTCACTTCATAGAATGGATCTGTATGTATTAAACATTTCAAAGTTGTCATTCTTTATGAATGGAACACAATCATCTGAGCATATCAACTTATAATATCTTTTAGTACCTCATTCCTTATTCATGTGCATTATTCAATCACTTGTCTTCTTTCAAATATATTATGCACTACTACCACATTCACTTTTAGAGAATGAAGTGGTTTCAATTGAATAGGTTTCATGACTAATTTTCATCAAAAACATATTATTTTTCTTTAGTCATCATTATATCATCAATACAGTGCATTGTGACTCAAACTCAATGTCTTATCCATATAAAGAGATTTTAGGCCATAAATCGTGAGACTTGAACTCAACATTTTAAACATATCATGGTGCATCAAGACTTGAACTTGATGTCTTACCCCTTATTGGTGCGATTAGAGATGAATCCATCGCCTTACCCTTTTTTGCGATTGAACATGAGTCCGTCGTCTTACTCTTTTAGTTTATGGGATAGATCGATTAGAATTGAACCCAAAAGTTTATCATGATAGTGCATCAAGGCTCTAATTGTGCAAAACTGAGATTGTTGATTTATTATAATCAACATTAGTATTTAATAGTTAAAGCTAAATAGAACACATACCTTCTATTCAAATACCTGTAAATAATTGGTGATTTGCCGTTAATAGCTTAACCAATTAGCTAAATATCTCATGATATCACCACAATTCCACAACTACAGATAAAGAATACCATTAAATATTCATAAAACAATATTTAAGCTAGATAAATCAAGTAAGAATAACAAAAGGATTATTAGACTCAATAATATCCAAACATAGGAGCAGTAATCTTAATGATTGATATGCCCTTCTCTTTTCCTTGAGAAGGTTTAGTTCATGTGCACGTCTTTCTCCTTTCTTTAGATGGTAGAGTCTCGTGTTGATAACGTGTTAAGAAACTATATAAAACAATGAGAAGAATAAATTAGGGAGAAGAGAGAAGAGTTCTTATTTTTCTTGAATGATATTTAGGGATCCATAGATCTGATTTACAATGAAGGAAAACCCTTTATTTATAGGGCAAACCTAACTTGGTCCCCAAGTAGGATTCCTAACCATATCCTAAAAGGACTCCACACATAATTAGACATTCACTATAATACAAATATGTTTATAACAATACATTTTATTTCCTAAAATATTGACATTTTCAATAATTATTTTAAAGTGTAAATGTTTTTAATAATTATGTTAGGGAGTTTGACTAATTTGCTAATTTAATTTAACTTTTCACATGACATGCTTAACAGTTAAAATCGTAAAATTAAAAAACATTTTAATACATTTAACATAACTTTGATTGGAAACCATAAAAAGTCTTCTTTATTTTTTAAAGGAAAAATCACCCCATATACACATTTAAGAGTCAATATTACAGGTTTTAAATCTACTTTTAAAAAATTCTTGCTTATAACAGTTTAATTACGGGTTATAACATATCACTAATTATTTATAAATTAATTAAATTTTACTTTATTAAATAAGTATTTTTTTATAATTTTATATTATTATTAAATTATTTAAATAAAGAATACCCCATAATTATCTCTTACACAATTATATGGATTTTACATTGATTACACTTCCTTATTTAATGTTATACTCACCCAACAAAATTATGTCTAAGTAACCCATTGAAACGCTTCAAAAGAGTCCCAAATTAGGTGAAGGAACATCTAATGATGATGTTCATGTTTCAAATTTTAATATATTAACTCAACCCC
>NW_006239147.1:651357-652256 GCF_000226075.1 Solanum tuberosum | reverse complement strand
GTTGTTTTCATTTCTTTTATGAAAGGTGACAAAGCCATGGAGGTTGTTGGCACTTGTGGAAAAGGAACTCTTTTTTCTGGAGAGACTTCAAACAAACCTAGTATTACATCAATTTATGATGATGTAGTTGTCGGCTTTGAGAAACATGCAGAAATTATAATGAATAAATTGATCCGAGGAACTAAGGAGCGGGATGTTATCACCATCTATGGGATGCCCGGACTAGGTAAAACAACTTTGGCAAAAAAGGTATACAATAATCCCTCTATTGTTAATTACTTTGATGTTAAAGCATGGTGTACTGTGTCGCAAGCATATAATAGGCGGACGTTATTGGTTGAGATTTTCAAACAAGCTACAAATGATAAGATCAAAATCAAAGAGGACGATGATGTAGCTGACATGTTGCGCAAGGTTCTAATAGGCAAGAGATACCTCATCGTGTTAGATGACATTTGGGATGTCAAGGCATGGGAAGATTTGGGAATATGTTTCCCTCAAGGTGAATGTGGAAGCAGAGCAATGGTCACAACACGAATTGAACAGGTGGTTAAGCATCTTCAGCACCACAGTGATCCATATTCTCTTAGCTTTCTAACGTCCGAAGACAGTTGGGAATTATTGGAGAAGAAGATATTTCGAGGAGAGAGTTGTCCCCCGGATCTACTGGAAGCAGGGTTACAAGTTGCCCAACATTGCAAGGGATTGCCTATTGTGGTTGTCCTGATTGCGGGAATTATTGCAAAAATGGGAAGGGAGGCGTCCTTGTGGCTTGAGGTTGCAAATGACTTAAGTTCTCCTGCTTTCGAAGAGCAGAGTATTAAGGTAATACAATCAAGTTATGACCAGTTAGAAGACCACTTAAAACCTTGCCTTCTTTACATGGGATTGTTTCCAGA
>NW_006239147.1:637320-650618 GCF_000226075.1 Solanum tuberosum | reverse complement strand
TATATTTTATGATTATTCGAAAATCGTCTAAAAGAAAAAAAAGAAAAAAAAAAAAGGAGTTTATATTTTAAATTCAGGGATAGTTATAATTTTGAATTAATGAGTTTTATGAAGTTCAAAATACTTTCAAGTTATTTTTTTTAAAGTAGTTTTATCATTTTTTAATAATAAACATGTATATTTTAGCAATCACGTTATTTTATAAATATTTGAAAAGTCATCACAAAAGATTTTACATTTTAGTTAAATATTTTATTAATTTACTTTAAGTTATAGTTATAATATCGAGTTAATTGGTTTTGTAGTTGAATCAGTTAGTTTATAATTAAGTAAATTATTTCTTATTTCGTTAGGATTAAGAAGCTCATTAATTAATTTATATTAACTCATCTTGTTTAAATTTTAGTTGAATTCACCAATTAAATTCTATTAGGTTATAATTGAAACCCCATTATTTAATAACAATTCATCCCATCTTTTAAGATTAATTTTGGGCCCTTTTATTTCACTCCAGCAGGCCCAATTCCCATTTCCAATCACAAATAAATTTCCAGCCCATTATACTCCCTCCAGCAGCCCAAATCAATTACCCCTAGCCCACTTCTTTTTCAATTCTTTTCCATTCCAACCATACCCATAAACCCAAACCCACAACAATACAATACATATAACAACAATACAATACATACGTACAGCAGTAGCAATTCCAGCCGACCCCCATCCCCTTTCCCTTCACAATTCCAACTCTACAATACGATAAACAACATCCATACAGTACCAAAACAGCCCCTGCCAGCGTCTTCCTCTTCCCCAGACGCAAATCCAAAAATGTCAAAGCAACAGTAGTCCAAATCTCTGCAACAGCCGCCCATCCTAATCTTGTCATCCGGATTTCGTGGGATTTGGGTTGATTTCTTGGAAAAACGAACAGCTCTTTGGTTCTTGAAATTTTTTGAATTGAGGATTGAGTGGGAGAATTCCTATTCTATCCTTTCCCCCGAGAATCCGAGCCCTAATTCCCCCATCTATATAATACCCCTTCTTATTCATTGTTTGGGGGGATTTTTCTTTTATTTTAGCAAAAAATATATATTTAAGGATTAGTGTCTAAATACAAGAAGATATACTTCAAAAACAGGGGATACAAGAACTTTCGGCGTTTGGGTTCAATTTTCTGCCCAAATCTCTTGACCATTGTCTGTAACTGAGTTCTCGTAGTGAAGGTCGTCGTTTCAGCTCGTCGTCCTAGTATCGCTGCTCCGGAAAAGGTAATATTCTCGTCCTTTCCTTTCAGACGAAGTGCGTTCTGTTTTGTTACTATTAGCTTGTCTTGTTAGCTGTGATTAGCAATTCAGATTTTTTTTTTTAGTTCGAAACCATCTTCCATAGATAGTTCATCTCTAATCTGATATATGATGTTCGTAACTTACTTATTACTTCCGTTAATGTAAATAATATAAATTGAGTGCTCACTGTCTTATTTTATTTTATTTTTTTTATTTTATTCTTTCTTCATGGCATTTGTTCTTTAGGGATTAATATTAGCTGTTGTATTTATAGAATCTGTGTTCTAATAAACGTTTGTTGCGTAGGCTGTGTTATTTTGCATTTGCGAGTTGATGTATTTCGACTTTCTTACTAACTAAGGCCGAGTAAAAGTGAATCAATAAACTGGTCATTTACACTCTGTTGGAGCATATGTTCTTCTATTAAATCCTCCATGTAAAGTGTTTTACCATGTTAATTTTACATATATGTCCTTATTTTCTACACCCTTAAAATGAGCTAAAACGAAATTGTATTGTTTGTATCTAAGTTAGCTTGAATTCAATTAATGTTTAGTCGTCCTCTTCCTCCTTTCTCCATTATTGTTCGAGTTCCGTTGCTTTGATGCCTAAGATTTGCTCAAATCTTTACCTCCTTTACTTAGTAATTTTGTATAAGTGAATAGTCGTTTGCCATAAAGTTAGTATAGAATATCTTATTATTTTTCGGGTTTTAATTTGTTAAAGTTTCATCCTTGAAATTATTTGGAAGCATGAATTTTTTTGTATTAATCGCTCATTATATGGCTTGCTAATTATTTAAGCCCCCATGTTAATCCCTGTAGCTCTGTTATGTCGTGTTTATGGTCCCATTCATTGATTAAAAGCTAATAATAATTGCATTTTTTTTATTTCAGTGGCTATTGTCAAGAATGCCTCCTTTGATTGTTGTTGTGATTGTGTGATCTAGGAATTTAATATATTTAACCATATTCAAGCATGCAAGATCATAGTGTTGCCCCCATACGGTTGATTATTAATACCAATGTAATATTTCCTAGCGGAACGAACAAGTGTGGTTGATCCCAGGAAGTTTGGTTTCTTTTTAGCATTTGGGAAATGTTATCTTGTTAAATGAGTTGATTTTAAACTAAGCGCATTTGTTTTACATTTTCTTGTTAACTTAAGCATATTCGGTTGTGTTATGTCTTCTTAGTTAGCATAGTTTGATGTTTGGATGTAGATGAATCCGTCATGCTTGATTTGCCAAGGTTTCAACTTCTCCCATTTGTTCATCACATAGCTAGTATATAATCTTCAAATAAGCTCAAAAATTTAGAAGTGTTCAATGTGTTTTGGAATAATACCATGTGCTGTGATTGATTTCCCTAGATGATAATGCAATGTGATTGGAAATTAATAATGCTCACATGTGGTCTCTTCCCATTCTTGGTGTGTAAGGTTAGCTGTAATTGAATTTGCAATGAAAATGCCAAAGTTTCCTTTAGTTTAAAATGGTACATCAATCAATCTTCTTATTCCATTTGCTAATTTGTATTTATTTGTCCACTTTATGTATGTCCGAGTGAGTCCTATGTATTCATGTCTACACCTCGCATTTCAAATGGGCCTCGGAGGCCTAAAACTCCCTCTTATCGAGTCAACCTCGTCATTGGGAGCATATGGAATTCGAAGAGGAAATCTATGTTATAAAAGAAGCTGAAACAGATCTCAAAAAGCCAAAAACGCAGGTGGAAAAAGGCAAATATACAATGATATACAACAGATATACATCGATATACAGGTCAAAAACGCAGGAATACAGGGCTGGAGTGAAATACATGTGTTCGGAAGCAATAAAATACATGAAAGGGGCTGATATACATGCCGATATACATCAGCTGTATACCAAAAACGGGATTGAGTAAATCCCCAGAAATTACAGCGAATTTGGCCCCAAAAAGAGGCCCAAATTCAATTTCTAACTTATTTAATTGTGTGATTATTTATTTATTTGTTTTCTTACACTATCACCCCACTGTCACCTTCTTCTCTCCCATTTTTCTCACCAGCCAACTACACCAACATTCAATCTTTCGATGAACCATATTCTTTATGTTAGTTTCTTTAAAAATAATTCATTTTATCAACTCCTATGCTCATTCAAATATTTTAGTCAAGAACTTTCACTCATCTTTAATTAGATTAAAATAATGTCTTGGTTTGTCTACCAAGTTGGTTCGAATTATACTTTCTAAAATATGACATAAATAAATTTTTAATTAATCTAGTTTTGTTAAAATCCTAATTGACCAAGTTGTTTCAATTGAGACCCAATTTTTCCAAAAAATTTAAAAATTATTCTTTATTTAACTATATTTTTTTCAAAGTTAATCTTATAATTGTAAAATATTATTATAAATACTTAAGTCATTTTCTCAAAAAGGGTTAGTCAAAAGTGGTTTTCATGTTTTAATTTATTAAATTGGTTTAAAATGAATTAAATAAATTCTAATTAATCTAGTTTTATTAATATTCTAATCATTTGTATTTTGACTCAAATGTTTTTATTTTGGATACCTTTCTCTAAAAATAAAAATGAAATAAAAGCGCGTCATTTATTTAATCATTTTCTTAAAGTTAATCAATTATTGTAAGTTATTATTCTATGTTAAATCGTTATTTTTCTAAAAATAGTCAAATATATTTTAGTCAAGTCGCAGGTCAACCGCATGTTAGCGGACACTTCGAATGCTTAAACCCTTCTCGAAGTGTAAATTGAACCCCGAACCCTCTTTGGTATTTTCAAATGATTTTTTCTGTTTAAATCTTTGAAATTTATAAGTTTTCTTAATTTCTTTAAAAAATTAAGTGGCGACTCTTTCTAATTATTTCTCAAATTGTTTTATACTCAGAACATTTCAAAAAATGTGATTTTTCTAAAGGTTAGGAAAATTACGGCACAACAATCGTGATGTAGAATACTGTTCACTTCATGATGTAGTGCGTGAGTTCTGCTTGAGAAAACTCACAGAAGACAAGTATATGCAGCTCGCAGTGCCATACAATCCGTATCAACATTTGCATTCCACAGAATCACGGTTATGCATTTATATTCATGATGATCTTGTTAAACAATTAGATCATTCCGACTACCAGCTGGATAAGATTCCAATGCTGGATTTCAAGGAAACAAATTCCTTGGAGTTCATTGCTCATCCAAAATTCAATACATGGAATAACCAATATTCAAATCCTTTAGATTTACTTGTTAAATTAAGATTTGTTCGGGCGTTGTATTTGATGGATGTCGCATTGCCAGATTCATGGGCTACTGCAATACAATCGCTAACTGAGTTGAGGTACCTTGCACTTCATGTCAGACAATTTGAATTGGAGTGGATATCACACCTACACGATCTCCAAACTCTGCAGGTCAGGTTAAGTGAAAAGAGTATACGCCTTAGGGCTGCTACTTTATGGGAAATGAAGAAGCTAAGGCATGTGAATATAGACAGTTTTCGGGTGGTATGGGAAGACATTAATGACGAAGGAAGTTTTGAAGAGTCTTCAACAACTATGCTAGAGAACATGAAGACTTTTCGTACTTGTGATATACGGTTGGATAATATGAATGCAAGGTTGTGGTGGAGGTTTCCGAATCTTGAAGAACTCGGCCTCCGCGTTAAATATAAACCTAAGTTTCCTTTGTTTCCCATACCAGAAGTTCATACTCGCCTTCAGTCTGTTACTCTGAAGTTCTCATTAAATAGAGTCTTCAAGTCAGTTGGATGGGAGAGGTATTTTGTGTTCCCTTCAAATCTTAGGCATTTGCACCTTCGCGGCTGTTTCTTGACGGAAGAAATGGTTTTAAACATTGCAAGATTGAAGAAGCTTGAGAGTCTCAAATTACACATGGGATTTCCTTTTATGAGATTACAGAGGTTTCGGAGCTGTTGCTGGAATGTCACAAATGTGGAGTTTCCTGCACTCAAATACTTGGGATTATTCTTTGTGCAGATAGAAGAATGGAAAGCTTCAGAGGAATCCTTTCCTGTGCTTGAGAAGCTTGTTATAAGTGGATGTTCCGATTTCAAGGAGATTCCCCCAAGCTTTGCGGATATTCCAACACTAAGACGTATTGAACTGACTAACTGCATCGACTCTCTAGGGGTTTCAGCTATGAATATCAGAAGAGACATTGAAGAAAACACAGGATGTGACAGTCTCCATGTTCTAATTGTAAACCGAATATAAATGTATTTAGAAGCAATTCAAAGTTGCTCTATTTCCACTTTTGTATTGTCACATTATCTGTTTTTTTTTTATTAGGAAACTTTTTAACTTGGAAGCTGAGATTGCAATTCAACTTTGCAAGTCTTTGAGAGGTCAATTTCAAAATATGAGATGTTTGGTTATGCTTTTGACAGAAAATAAATGCTTTTGCAGCAGCACAAACTGTTTTCACATACTAAATTAATATTTTTCTCAAAAAGTACTTTTTTGAAAAAAATACTTTTAAGATAATATACTTAGAAACATTTTTTTAAAGTTTGGTTAAATATTAATTGTTGACCAAAAAATGTTTTTAAATTAATTAACCAAACACTAACGGCTTTTTCACTAAAAGTATTTTCTTTTTGAAAATTACTTTAAAAAAAATAAATAATCTCATTGAAAAATTTAACTAAATATGCTATTAACTTCTGTTCTAACTAAAATTTAATCAAAGTTCAATTACACTGGTGGGAGTGCTCCACTCTTAACCAGAGGTCCTGGGTTCGAGCCCTGAATAATGGAGAAAATTATATTGGGAGCGTCACCCCCAAATGGGCCCCGCAGAGCACGATTTAATTGGAGCTCCATTATAGGCTCCAAACACTAGGTAGAAAAAAAGAAGATAAATTTGTGAAAGTGCTTAGTTATTTGCGCTGCTGCTGTTGTGTACAGTATTGATGTAGCACAAGAATGGATTGTAGCACTGTTGCAACAACATGCTCTTAACAGGGGAACTGATTTTGTATGCTATTTACAAATTTTTCAAGTTTTATGACGTTCTTACTATCGATTTTCATTTTTACACATGAGATCTGGAAAATAAATAAATTATTCTCTTGATCGTTGTTTTCATCTCAAATCGTATAATCATTTTATACATGCTAAATCTATGTCGGTCACTATCTTAAACGTTAGGAAACAAAATAAAATGTTGGGAAAATCAGGAATTTTGCCATCATAACTTCACCTGAAATTTGGTATTAAAAAAACCCATATTTTATTTTCTGATATCTAATGGCTCAAATATACTTTCTTTTAGGAATTTTGTAGTGACAATATAATGTGGTAATCAAAATAAATATATAAATAAATAAAAGAATTAAAAACATTAAAGAAAGATTCATATTTGTTCAAATAACTTTTATTTTTTATATAGGATTTTTTAATTATTTAGAGCAATATAATATTTATTTTAACGTCAATTAGTATATTTTAATTAATTGATTCTTTTTATATATAAATAAAAAGAAAATTATGATAATTAAAAAAATTTACGATAAGTTAAAAAAAAAGGTACAAAAGTATCTTCTCAAGGAAATAACATGGAGGTACCGGCACACTGTACATACAGCTGTTGTTGATGGGGAGTTTTAAATTTTAGTCAGACCTAGAAAATTAAAAATGATTATTGGTATACCAACTTAACGTGTATGATTATTAACATCTTATGTAGTACTATTTACAATATTTGTTTAATTAACATGTACTCGCTCCATCATTTTTATTTGTTCATTTAAAATTATGCACCTATCTTAAAAAATATAAATATTTTATCACAATACTTATATTAATTAGTATATAGTCTTATATCTTAAAAAATAAATAATTAATATTGAGGCGCAAAACATGGAATAATAATTACTTAGTATGACCAATAAAGTTGTGGTGGAGAGGTAAGTACTCCTTCATCATTAACTAAGAGATCACGGGTTTGAGCCCCCTTAAGTACGGAGTTGCCTTTGTTAGGGAGCAATTTACTCCCAATATGAGACTTTCTGGCGTGAATCCAAGTTTAATTGGGCTCCAATGTGGGTACCAGACACCGGGTGGGAAACAAAAATAAAATAAGCACCTAGTACGTTTTTTCTTCCTATCCAGATTTTAACATCACTCTTCATTCTTCTTAGAGTTTGGATTTCTCTAAACCCAAAAGCACTAAGCAACCTTGGAGCAACTAATCATCCCCATTGCCACTCTCAATAACGAAAGGTCAGGTTTCTAAATTCTATGAGGTTATTTTTCTTTCAATAATTGGTAATATCTTTTATACGGTAATAGATTGCTCATTTATTTATCTGAGGTCAACTGAGAGATCCATATTAAATTATTGTGTCTCTTTTGTTATATTTCTCTTTATGTTGTCTGATTAGTTGTCTTTCGAGGTTTGCTTTGTTAGATTTCGTATGTCATGTGATTTATTTGGATCCTAACATTGTTATACTAAGTTAGAAATTACAATTCATAGACATTTCCATCCTAAGATCAGAAGAAATGAACTACTAAAGTAAGGGCTTTATTCATTTCATTCATCTTGATTATATAGTGGTTGCCTTTAGACTCATAAGACTTTACTTTGTTACTATAATTTTTCGGTTTGGGTTTTTTTTTTCTCTAAAAGTTTAAGATTGTTAATGTTTGTTTCATTTCTTTTATGAAAGATTGAATGTTGGTAGAGTTACTAATTAGTCAAGGCATGGATGTTGTTGAGACTAGTGGAAAGGAAACTCTTTCTTCTGGAGAGCCTTCCAACAAACGCAGCATTCCATCAATTGATGATGATGAAGTCGTCGGCTTTGAGAATGATGCAGAAATTATAATGAAGAAATTGACTGGAAGAACAAAGGAGTTGGATGTCCTCTCAATCTTTGGAATGCCAGGACTCGGAAAAACAACTTTGGCCAGGAAAGTGTACAACAATCCTTCTATTGTTAATCACTTTGATGTTAAAGTATGGTGTGCTGTGTCTCAAGCATATAATAGGATGACGTTGTTGGTTGAGATTTTCAAACAAGCTATAAATAAAGAGTGCAAAATCAAGGAGAATGATAACGTAGCTGACATGTTGCGCAAGATTCTAATAGGCAAGAGATACCTCATCGTGTTAGATGATGTATGGGAAGTCGAGGCATGGGAGGATTTGAGATTATGTTTCCCTAGAGGTGAAAACGGATGCAGAGTAATGGTAACAACTAGAATTGAACAAGTTGCTAAGCATCTCCAGCACTGTAGTGATCCTTATTCTCTTAGATTTCTAACAATGGAAGAGAGTTGCGTATTATTGCAGAAGAAAGTGTTTCGAGGAGAGAATTGTCCCTCAAATCTAGTGGAAGCAGGATTACAAATTGTCCAAACACTGTAAGGGATTGCCTCTTGTGGTTGTTCTGATTGCTGGAATTATTGCAAAAATGGGAAGAGAGGCGTCCTTGTGGCTCAAGGTTGCAAATGACTTAAGTTCCCTTGCTTTAGGAGAGCAGAGTATGAAGGTAATACAATCAAGTTATAACCATTTAGAAAACCACTTAAAGCACTGCCTTCTTTACATGGGATTGTTTCCAGAGGACCATAAGATTGCAGTGGACGATCTGCTGAAGTTGTGGATGGCTGAAGAGTTTGTATTGAATGTCGAAACAGAGAACATGGAGGAAGCATCTCGAAATTGCTTGAACGATCTACTTAATAGAAGCCTTGTAATGGTCTCTCAAAAGAAAATCAATGGTGACATAGAAATGTGCATACTTCATGATGTAGTGCGTGAGTTTTGCTTGAGAAAACTTAAAGAAAGAAAAGTTTATGCAGCTCACAGTGCCATACAGTCCATATCAGCATTTATGTTCTATGAATTCACGGTTATGCTTTTATATTCATGATGATCTTGTTAAACAATTAGATCATTGCGAATATCAGTTTGATAAGATTCCTGAGTCTAAGGAAAGTACAAAGTGTTTTGGTGAATGTTCTAGATCCTTGGAGTTCATTGCTCATCCAAATTTCAACACATGGAACAGATCAAATCCTTTACCCTTACTTGTTAAGTTGAGACTTGTTCGGGTGTTGCATTTTCCTTATGAGGATCTGCCAAGTTCTTGGCCTATCGCGGTACAATCCCTGACTCACTTGAGATACCTTGAAATTTCTGTCGAAGAATTTGATTTCAAGTGGATATCTCACCTGTTGGATCTTCAAACTCTAGTGGTTGATTCATCTAAATTTAGAAGGACATCACCTGCAACTATCTGGAAAATGAAGAAGCTGAGGCATGTGAATGTAAACAAACTTTGCTTGGTATGGGATGACAATGATAGATCAATTTTTGAAGAATCTTCAACTACTATGCTAGAGAACTTGAAGACATTACACTCTCATCGTATATGTGTGGATGATATGAATCCAAGGTTTTGGTGGAGATTCGCGAATCTTAAAGAACTCAGCCTCCGTGTTGAAGCTTTACCTAGTTGTCCTTTGTTTCCCTCAGTGGAAGTTCATACTCGTCTTCAATCTCTTAATCTGGTCATAAGCCCTCGGGGATTCTTGGGTTCAGTTGGCTAGGAGAGCTACTTTGTCTTCCCTTCAAATCTTAGGCATTTGTGCATTGGCGGTTGTTTCTTAACGAAAGAAATGATTATAAACATTGCAAGATTGAAGAAGCTTCAAAGTCTCACATTAGAGGGGGGATTTTCACCATGGAAATCAGAGTACACTTGTTGGGACGTCACAAATGTGGAGTTCCCTGCACTCAAATACTTGGCATTACACTTTGTGAGTATGGAAGAATGGAAAGCTTCAGAGGAATCCTTTCCCGTGCTTGAGGAACTATCTATAAGAACTGGTTACTTCTACGAGGAGATCCCTCCGAGCTTTGCAGATATTCCAACACTGCGACTTATTAAATTGTATGACTACACGGACTCTCTTGGGGTTTCAGCTATGAATATCAAAAGAGAAATCGAAGAAAACACAGGATGTGACAGTCTCCAAGTTCTTTTATTGTCCTAAACAATATTGTATTTCTTCTTTTCTTCTGCAGGTAATTACTTATAGATAGTTTCTCCCTATTTTCTTCTGCAAGATTCGCAAATCTCCCTATTTATTTGTATTTCAGAATGTATTTAAGTTTCACAAATTTAATATATTTATGTATTCAGTATCAATTTCATATATCTGTATATTCAAAATTAATTTCATCAGAAAATAGACTATCCAGATTGTCAAGTGATGTTTTTTATTCACATTTTTTTTAAAAAAAAAAGTTAAATGCATTTCTTAACATATCAACTTCCAAATAACTTTTTCTGAAAACATTTTTCAAATACTACCTTTTTTACAAATATCATACTTTATTTCTGTTATATGTCGGAATGCTTACTTTAGTAATCCTTTCGTTTTATATGATTTTGTTCTTTTATTAAAAATAGTTATCTCAATTTATGAATAAAAACTTAAAGGTTTAATTAGTTATTTTTTTCACCTTTATTCTTGGTCATAAATATAAACATATATTAATGTGGTGCAAAAAAAGAGAAATATTAAATATAAAAAAGTAATAAATAAGAATAATTTAGTTAAATTATCTTATAATTACTATTTTTGTTAGGGGTGTGCATTAAACTTTAGAGTTGTTAAACTAAATTAGAAATCATAACTATATATATCCCTCCTAGCTTTGCGGATATTCCAACACTGCAACTTATTGCATTGTATAAATGCATTCATTCACTTGTCGTTTCAGCTGTGAACATCAAAAAAGATATAGAAGAAAACACTGGATGTGACAGTCTCCAGGTTAGCCATATTAGGTGGTGAAGATCGTCCAAAATCATAAAATGAGTCTAATCTTCCTTTCCGTAGATAAGAGATAAACCTGCCTTTTGGCATCACTGCATTACCCTTCCATGTCCGAAAAATGGAGTCTAACAATCTTTGTCCAGCATTCAACATGTTATGAGTTGCCACTACTAAAACAACTGTGAATACCAACTTCTTTTACATCCAGATAGATAACTTTATAATTTTGAATTTAGAGAACCTCTAACTTTACAGAACTCCAAAATGACCTTAAAAGATAGTTATTTAGTTTTGGATTGAAATGGAGCAAAATAATACACTAGGATTTCTATGGCTGAGCAAGACTAGGCTGAGACGGGAAGAGTGGAAGTGATTTGTCTTAATGAGAAACATCACTAGCTAGTAGTGCCCTGCTTGAGTGGTTGGGACGTGGGTCTCCCATGTGGGACATCTACTAGATCGAATCTAGCCTTCATTTGCGACTCAGTCATGAGTTCATCGCATGGGGCTTACCTAGTGCGTTTTATATCTCCTGTGAGCAGGTTACCACAAAGTACTCACCCAACAGGCAGAGGATATATATGATAGAGGTTGTGGGTTTACTTGGAATTCCCAAAAAAAAACATGACTAGTAGTACGAGCTTGTTTAGTGAAGCTTCTTGGAGGCTAAAACCATTGTTTTTGCAAATTTTGATTAGTTCTCATCACTTGTATTGATCATTAATCATACATGTGAGTGTGCACATTACTCATTTTATATTTCTGTTACCATCACCTTTTGGACCAATTGATCTCTCATTTGTTGCCACCCTCATCAACAACACAAGGTGAGAATCCTTTTTAAGTTCTTTTTGTTCTTATTTTGCTATGGCTCTTCTGATCTTTTGTACAATAATATACATTCACTTTTTATGCCTTCTTTATATATGCACAACAAAGTAATAACACACTAATTACGGATAACTTCACATAGACGAAGGTAACTAGAAGGGGCTGAGATACTAGACCATAGAAAGGAGATGAGAGGATCAGAAAGCCAAAAGCTTCACATAAATTCCATGCCCCTTCTTCTAACTTCTAGTTCTTTTTAATAGAGATACTAATTGGGCCTGGATCCCCAAATAAAAGTATCTAATAGCCCATAGGCCCTTACCAAGTCACGTCGGGTTCACAACAATACTCCCAGCCTCAAAAAGAACCTTGTCCTCAAGGTTCAAGTCATGAAATTCATCCAAAACTCTCTAAATTATCTGACGAGTAACAATTTCCACACACTTCAAAGTCACAAGTGTAAAGTGAAACAACATTCCTCCATCTAGCAATGAACTAGGCCAGATAAAATGATCTAGATGTTCTGATGTGAGGTGTAATTTTATGTTGTCTTTGGAGAGTATTAAGGAAATTGACATTACTCCCGTTGCCTCTTGAACATATTGTCCAGCTTTAACTAGAACGATAACCCCTCTACAATGGCAAATGTCATTGCAACATACTCCTCTAAGGTGATGTTTGTAGGATAATGCCTTTGGCCGATCCAGTGACATAAGACAAGTAAACTTATTACTTTCAGCTGCCATAGAAACAGACGTGTTCATCCTCTTAGCTACTCCAGCAATCTGGTAGGTTCTCGTCCAGTTAGCGGTACCACCCCTAGATGAATCATATAAACAACATCCATGTTATATGTCACAACAAAATGTATAAATAATCTCACACAACAGCTACTGATATATTCCTCCATGCTATTCCCATTTCGTAATAGCTTGTTATCTTGTGGTTGGTGTCGGTGTACTGAATGCACAACCATTCCTGCCTCTAATAGTGCAATTTGAGCATTCCCGACAATGGTAGAATCAATTGCAGAAATAACATCTACACGCAAATAAATATTAGTGAAGGAGGGAAATGCTTTATCCACTTCTTCGTCTATGTCCTTCAATACAAATTCCTTAAAAATAACAGTCCAACTAAAATTGGGATCTCCAATTAATAGTCTTGCAACCTTGTGTCCACAACCAATCACATAAGACCACCGAAGAGTGTCGTCGAACATCCTTGTTGTACTAATTCTGAAATGTTTAACAGTTCCCTCGTCCATTGAAAACATTCCCAAGTCATCAAGGAGTTCACAATCACTGTACTCTGGTCCAACAACTACCAGCTTCCAATACTTCACTGCGGTGATTGCTTTCA